>NC_140180.1:110008148-110055648 GCF_963971535.1 Notolepis coatsorum | reverse complement strand
GATCATTTAGTAGGTTGACAACACAAGTCCAAGACCATCACTGCAGGTTTGATGAACAACCTGAGCTTGTGTTCAGTGGAAACACAGGGGCCACATTCTGAGACGCCGTCAGAGCAGACGTGATAAACATCTCTGTTTCCCTGAATGACCTTTTCCGTGAAAATGCTAACAGAGTGGAACCAGTAACTGGTGGGTCTGCCTCAGGTGAGCAAGGTGTTGGTAACTGGTGTTCCTCAGGTGAGCAAGGTGTTGGTAACTGGTGTTCTGTCTCAGGTGAGCAAGGTGTTGGTAACTGGTGTTCCTCAGGTGAGCAAGGTGTTGGTAACTGGTGTTCTGCCTCAGGTGAGCAAGGTGTTGGTAACTGGTGTTCTGTCTCAGGTGAGCAAGGTGTTGGTAACTGGTGTTCCTCAGGTGAGCAAGGTGTTGGTAACTGGTGTTCTGTCTCAGGTGAGCATGGTGTTGGTAACTGGTGTTCCTCAGGTGAGCAAGGTGTTGGTAACTGGTGTTCTGTCTCAGGTGAGCATGGTGTTGGTAACTGGTGTTCCTCAGGTGAGCAAGGTGTTGGTAACTGGTGTTCCTCAGGTGAGCATGGTGTTGGTAACTGGTGTTCCTGTCTCAGGTGAGCAAGGTGTTGGTAACTGGTGTTCTGCCTCAGGTGAGCATGGTGTTGGTAACTGGTGTTCCTCAGGTGAGCAAGGTGTTGGTAACTGGTGTTCCTCAGGTGAGCAAGGTGTTGGTAACTGGTGTTCCTGTCTCAGGTGAGCAAGGTGTTGGTAACTGGTGTTCTGTCTCAGGTGAGCATGGTGTTGGTAACTGGTGTTCCTCAGGTGAGCAAGGTGTTGGTAACTGGTGTTCCTGTCTCAGGTGAGCAAGGTGTTGGTAACTGGTGTTCCTCAGGTGAGCAAGGTGTTGGTAACTGGTGTTCCTCAGGTGAGCAAGGTGTTGGTAACTGGTGTTCTGTCTCAGGTGAGCAAGGTGTTGGTAACTGGTGTTCTGTCTCAGGTGAGCAAGGTGTTGGTAACTGGTGTTCCTCAGGTGAGCAAGGTGTTGGTAACTGGTGTTCTGTCTCAGGTGAGCAAGGTGTTGGTAACTGGTGTTCTGTCTCAGGTGAGCAAGGTGTTGGTAACTGGTGTTCCTCAGGTGAGCAAGGTGTTGGTAACTGGTGTTCTGTCTCAGGTGAGCAAGGTGTTGGTAACTGGTGTTCTGTCTCAGGTGAGCAAGGTGTTGGTAACTGGTGTTCTGTCTCAGGTGAGCAAGGTGTTGGTAACTGGTGTTCCTCAGGTGAGCATGGTGTTGGTAACTGGTGTTCCTCAGGTGAGCAAGGTGTTGGTAACTGGTGTTCTGTCTCAGGTGAGCAAGTTGTTGGTAACTGGTGTTCCTCAGGTGAGCATGGTGTTGGTAACTGGTGTTCCTCAGGTGAGCAAGGTGTTGGTAACTGGTGTTCTGTCTCAGGTGAGCAAGGTGTTGGTAACTGGTGTTCCTCAGGTGAGCAAGGTGTTGGTAACTGGTGTTCTGTCTCAGGTGAGCAAGGTGTTGGTAACTGGTGTTCCTCAGGTGAGCATGGTGTTGGTAACTGGTGTTCTGTCTCAGGTGAGCAAGGTGTTGGTAACTGGTGTTCCTCAGGTGAGCAAGGTGTTGGTAACTGGTGTTCCTCAGGTGAGCAAGGTGTTGGTAACTGGTGTTCCTCAGGTGAGCAAGGTGTTGGTAACTGGTGTTCCTCAGGTGAGCAAGGTGTTGGTAACTGGTGTTCCTCAGGTGAGCATGGTGTTGGTAACTGGTGTTCCTCAGGTGAGCAAGGTGTTGGTAACTGGTGTTCCTCAGGTGAGCAAGGTGTTGGTAACTGGTGTTCCTCAGGTGAGCAAGGTGTTGGTAACTGGTGTTCCTCAGGTGAGCAAGGTGTTGGTAACTGGTGTTCCTCAGGTGAGCAAGGTGTTGGTAACTGGTGTTCTGTCTCAGGTGAGCAAGGTGTTGGTAACTGGTGTTCCTCAGGTGAGCAAGGTGTTGGTAACTGGTGTTCCTCAGGTGAGCAAGGTGTTGGTAACTGGTGTTCCTCAGGTGAGCAAGGTGTTGGTAACTGGTGTTCCTCAGGTGAGCAAGGTGTTGGTAACTGGTGTTCTGTCTCAGGTGAGCATGGTGTTGGTAACTGGTGTTCCTCAGGTGAGCAAGGTGTTGGTAACTGGTGTTCCTCAGGTGAGCAAGGTGTTGGTAACTGGTGTTCCTCAGGTGAGCAAGGTGTTGGTAACTGGTGTTCCTCAGGTGAGCATGGTGTTGGTAACTGGTGTTCCTCAGGTGAGCAAGGTGTTGGTAACTGGTGTTCCTCAGGTGAGCAAGGTGTTGGTAACTGGTGTTCCTCAGGTGAGCAAGGTGTTGGTAACTGGTGTTCCTCAGGTGAGCATGGTGTTGGTAACTGGTGTTCCTCAGGTGAGCATGGTGTTGGTAACTGGTGTTCTGTCTCAGGTGAGCAAGGTGTTGGTAACTGGTGTTCCTCAGGTGAGCATGGTGTTGGTAACTGGTGTTCCTCAGGTGAGCATGGTGTTGGTAACTGGTGTTCCTCAGGTGAGCATGGTGTTGGTAACTGGTGTTCCTCAGGTGAGCAAGGTGTTGGTAACTGGTGTTCCTCAGGTGAGCATGGTGTTGGTAACTGGTGTTCCTCAGGTGAGCAAGGTGTTGGTAACTGGTGTTCCTCAGGTGAGCAAGGTGTTGGTAACTGGTGTTCCTCAGGTGAGCATGGTGTTGGTAACTGGTGCAACTCTATCAGCTGAGTAACAATGTTCATCAAAGTGTTGCGTGTTACAGTGTAGGTTAGTTTATTAGGACAAGTGCATGACAGTAAGGTTAGTTAGGGTTAGACATATTTTCTTTATTTTTTTTTCAGATAATGGTTGAAGAAGTGCGTCTTTAGTCGACGGCGAAAGATTGGACGGGTTTCGGCTGTTCTAACTGGGGTGGGTAGTTCATTCCACCATTGTGGGGCAAGGACTGACAATAGGCGGCTTCTCCTTGATGACCCTCCCGGAGCTCGGATAGGAGTAGGTCTGAGGCGGCCAGAAGATGCAGAGCGTAGGGGTCTTGAGGGTGTGTAGTTGGAGACCATTGACTGGAGGTAGGCGGGAGCGGTTCCCTTTGCCGCACGGTATGCTAGGTTGAATGAGTTGAAGAGGCTTGGTGGCAGTGGCCGGGAGGCCAGCGAGCAGTGCGTTGCAGTAGTCGAGGCGGGAGATGACTGTTGATTGGACGAGGAGTTGGGTGGCTTCTTTTGTCAGGAAGGGGCGGATTCTTCTGACGTTGCTCAGGAGGAATCTGCAGGTTCTGGTTGTCGCTGCGATGTGAGCAGAGAAGTTCAACTGGTCGTCGAGGACAACACCAAGGTTCTTGGCGGTCGGGGACGCGGTCACAGCTTCATTCTCTGTGATGGAGAGGTCGTCAGGGGGGAGGATTTGGCCGGCAGGTGGAGCAATTCTGTTTTGCTTAGGTTCAGTTTGAGGTGGTTGGTCGTCATCTAGGCGGAGATGTCAGACAGACAGGCCGAGATCCGCTCAGAGACGTGGATATCTGAGGGAGGGAAGGAAAGGAAGAGTTGAGTATCGTCGGCATAACAATGATACGAGAAGCCATGAGACGTGATAATGCTACCCAGTGATTTAGTGTAGAGTGAGAAGAGAAGGGGTCCTAGGACCGAGCCCTGGGGGACACCCGTCCGCAGGGGGTGGGTGGCCGACAGAGTCCCTCTCCATGACACTTGGTAGGAGCAGTCGTTGAGGTATGATGTCAGCCATGTCAGCGCAGAGCCAGCCACTCCCATTCCTGCGAGGGCCGCGAGGAGGATATGATGGTTGACTGTGTCGAAGGCTGCAGATAGATCTAGGAGAATCAGGACAGAGGAGAGGCCTTTCGCTTTTGCTAAGTGAAGTGCCTCTGTGACCGCAATGAGGGCCGTTTCTATGGAGTGGCCAGTCCGGAAGCCAGACTGATTAGGGTCTAGGAGGTCATTCTGTAAGAGATAAGCAGTAAGTTGGTTGGATACAGCACGTTCAAGTGTTTTAGAAAGGAAGGAGAAAAGAGAGACAAGTAGAACTGTCTCTCTAGTAGGGCTGAGCCCAAATGGTTGAATGTTCGAACCTTGGTTCGTTACATTGGCATTCAAATTCTAAATCCACATTTGAATAAAAAAATATATATATATATATATATATATATATATATATATATTTTTTAATGTGTCTATTCATTCTGTTTAAACCAATGGGGTTTTTCTTCACAGTTGCAGATAAAGATTAGGCTACACTAATATTATAGTATTAAAAGAAACTGATGAGTTATATTCATTAAAGAAAAAGAAAGTTGACTTCAGGTTTGACCGCGGAAGAACATGGCTGCTTAACTCGCGAGCTCCCAGACAGCAAAATGATATAGCCCCGGAAAACATTTATTAACAGCACCAGGGTATATATTTAATAGGGATGAAAGAAGGGGCTATCACGAGACATAGGGCGAACACGATTACAACTGAAAAGGACGACGGAATGGCAGAGAATGACGACGTAACGGGAGGAAAAGATGGCGACGATGACTGTGAACGAGAGGCCACGCTGTTGAACATATACAAGGAGCTCAAAGACTTCAGAAAAGACAATGAGCGTCAATTTCGGGAAATAAAGAATGATATGAACAGAATGAACGACAGGCTCGGTGAAACGGAGGGGAGAATCGGAGAAAATGAAAATGTGCTCGATGCGGCGACGGTTTTAATCAAGAAACTGATACAGAGGCAGGCCGACATGGAGGCTAAACTGCTCGACCAAGAGGGCAGAACGAGGAGAGAGAACCTGCGGGTGTATGGTATCCCAGAGGAGAAAGAGGGAAAGGACATGCATGGATTTCTAGATGGCCTGTTTAAGGACGCACTCGGCCTGCCTCATGACATGGACCTTCGTATCGAACGAGCACACCGGGCATTGGCTCCAAGGCCTAACAACCCGCAGCTGAAGCCACAGTCAATCGTGGTTAAGTTTGGGAGTTACAAAATGAAGGAAGAGATAATACGCCGAACGTGGCAGAAGAAAAACGTCTCATGTGACAACGAACGCTTCTATGTCGACCATGACTTCCCCACTGAAATACTGAAGAAGCGAGGAGAATATGCCGAGGCCAAGAGAATAATGAAGGAGAAGAATCTCAAGTTCCAGACACCGTATCCAGCGAAGATGAGGGTATTCTACGAGGATGGCACCCGCCTGTACCAGAGCGCAGCGGAGGCGACGGCGGATATGGCAAAACGTGGATTCAAGATCACTGTGGTGAACCCGACTACCGACCCGGATCGAGAGGAGATACTGCGGCTGTCTACCTGGCAGACAGTGGGAAGAAAACGGGGACCGGGGGACGACATGCAGGCGACGGGGACTGAAGGCCCTGCACAGCAGGGCAATGGACATCACGGATACCGGGAGAAACTACAGGGATTCAGACGGGGACAGTCGGAGGCGGACAATTAAGATAAAGTTCATGAAGCGCATGGATACAGATAAGTCACAGGGGCATCGTCATAGAATAAATAACATCACAAAATGCCAATATGTATATGAAAGAAAAGACAAGACAAAAAAAATATATTAAAAAAGAAAAGAAAAGAAAGATGTGAAATGAGAATAGAGGGCAATGAATAGGAGAGTATGCTAAAAATGTGGGAGGGGAAATATCCCGGATGGATAAAGAAAAAGTATAACGAAATGAACCACAGTCCATTATGGCTATGTCATAGAAGTTACAATGTACCAATATATATCTAAGAGGTATACAAATGTTAATTGTTGGAAGAGGGGGGGGGGGAAAACGTTACCGTTTTGACAAGTTCAGTTGAATTGATCGCACTGTATATAGATTACAGTGTAAGCCAAATGATTCCTCCCAACTACAAAACCTTGAGGCCTGCTTGCTTGCCGTCAAAAAATGGATGTCGCAAAACTTTCTACTCCTTAATGCAGATAAAACTGAGATGTTAATTGTTGGCCCCCCAAACCACAGAGGCCTGTTTCAGGACATCTCCCTCAACTTTGATACCTGTCATGTATCCCAGAGCTCCACCATAAAAAACCTCTGAGTCATTTTTGATTCCTCCCTCTCATTTAATGCACATATAAAAAATGTCACCAAAATTGCATTCTTCCATCTTCGTAATATCGCAAAAATACGCCCCATTTTAACTCTGGCTGATGCTGAAACCCTGATTCATGCTTTTGTCTCATCACGTCTGGACTACTGTAATGCACTTTTTTCAGGCCTACCTAATTCAAGCATCAAAAATCTTCAACTCGTGCAAAATGCGGCTGCACGGATACTAACTAGAACTAGAAAATTTGATCACATCACACCAGTTTTGTCCGCCCTACACTGGCTTCCTATCCAAGCCCGTTCTGACTTTAAAGTGCTACTCCTCACCTACAAAATTTTAAATGGGCTTGCACCGCTCTATCTATCCGATCTCATCTCCCGATACTCGCCCGCTCGTGCTCTGCGCTCACAAAATGCGGGGCTTCTATCGACCCCTAGGGTTAAAAAGAAATCCGCCGGCCACAGAGCCTTTGTCTACCGCGCTCCCTACCTGTGGAACAAATTACCTCCCGTCATCAGGGGCGCCTGCTCGGTCGAAGCTTTTAAATCCCTGCTTAAGACTCATCTTTTCTCTCTCTCCTTCAACCTACCCTGATCTCACCTGGTCGGGGACTGACCTTTAGATTAATCTGTGTAGTTTAGTTATGGTACAGGGTACTACATGGTACCACTGGGTAGTTTACTACAGGGTAGTTTAGTTAGGGTACAGGGTACTACATGGTACTACATGGTACTACATGGTACTACATGGCACTACAGGGTTCTACATGGCTCTACATGGCTCTACGTGGCACTACAGGGTACCACAGGGCACTACAGGGTACTACATGACACTACAGGGTACTACAGGGTACTACATGGTACTACATGGCACTACATGGCACTACAGGGTACTATAGGGTACTACATGGCACTACGGGGTACTACATGGTACTACATGGCACTACAGGGTACTACATGTCTGCTCCTTTGCAGCACCACAAACATGGGAACTCTCTAACTCTTCCCCCCCCCCTCTCCCCCCCCCCCCTTTCCCCCCCCCCCCCCCCCCCCTTCTCTCTGAGTGCCCGTCTCCTGGCGCTGACTAAGGTGATGGATGCCTCGGGGTCTTGGCCAAGATTGTAGTGACTGCTCTACATGCACCTCCGAGGCCTTGGATCAGTTATTCACCGCCGTCTGTCCGTGGTCCTGTCAACTGATTAACAGTATTAACAGACTGTTAACAGATTAACAGTCAATGTGGTTTCATTGCTGGGTTAAGTACTTCCATTTCTATTCACATAATACGCCTACTTCATATATCTACTCCATTCACATATATGCCTACCACTTGTATCTATTGCTATGTCCGCCTACTACAATCTCATGAGCTGTCTAACGCCTGTCCCGTCTCCCTGTCTCCCTATGACTTGCTGTCCTGGAGTGTTGACCGGAGTGTTGGACGTCCCGTGACGAAGGCCGGGAGGTTGCGACCCCCTCTGCGTGCCCCCCTGTCTCCGGAGGTCTCGTAGTGGTGACCGGAGTGCCGGATGTCCCGCGATGATGTCGGGGAGTTCGTGACCCTCTCTGCGCCGCCCCCTATCTCCCTGTCTCCGGCTGTCCCTGAGCAACGACCGGAGTGTTAAATGTCCCTTGACTAAGATGGGGAGGACGTGACCCTCTTTGCGCCGCCCCTGTGCCTCAAATAGATTGCTATCAGCTCTATCTTTAATCTTTCAAAATGTTCAGTTGCTATCGCTATTAGCTCTATCTTTAATTTTTCAAAATGTACAGTTGCTATTGCATGCACTCATCTGTCTTCCACTACACACATGAGTGCATGCTTACCAACTGTCCGTCTGCAACACTACTATCACCAACATCTAAGAAGGGAGATCCCCCCTTGAATGGCCCTTCTAAGGTTTCTCTCCTCCACACTGCATGTGGAGCTTTTTTCCCTATTGTTAGGTTTTAGTGAGTTTTTCCTTACCTTCGCGTGGGGTATGTCTGGGAGTGCTTGCATTCTTTCATTTATTTGCATCCATCTAAAAATGTTTGCACCTTATGGTGTTCTTGTTCTGTTCTTGACTTATTGTTATGTTTTCTTCTTGACTTGTTTAAAGAAGATCTGTACGGCCCATGGGGACATTAACGTGTGTTGTCGGGCCCTATAAATAAATTTGATTTGATTTGATTTGATATGGGGCTGATTAAAATAGTATCGTGGAATATAGACGGATGTCATCATCCCATTAAGAGAAAAAAGATACTGACGTTCTTGAAACAAAAAAAGACGGATATTGCACTAATTCAGGAATCGCACCTGGATGAGGAGGAGTCGGCCAAGCTTAAGAGGGATTGGGTGGGACAAATATTCTATAGTACGTTCTCTTCTAGGAAGAGGGGGGTGGCAATATTGGTGAGAAAAAACATAGACGTAAAGGTGCACAATAGTTTCTCACATGATGAGGGAAGATGGGTTATACTGGATGCTGATTTAGAGGGACAGAGGACTACCTTAGCTAATATATATGCGCCCAACGGGTCGTCCTCAGACTTTTTCCATGAAGTATGTGAGGTGATCAGGAAAATAGGGAATAGCAACGTAATCATAGGGGGGGACTTCAACCTGGTTGGAAACACCTTAATGGACAAATCGTATCAACCCAGGACCGCTGACAACGCAGGGAGACTGGCGGTTGGTGTACTGATAGAGGAATTGGGTTTAGTGGATATTTGGAGGGTTATGAACCCACAGGAAAGAGACTACACACATGGAGCGGTTAGGTGGCTGAGCAGAGATTGCGTTCGTCACCAACCCCGGAGCTGTGAGCTGGATTCGCCTGTTCGAATCCAACTCACAGCTCCGGGGTTGTCACCAGCTTGGCTGGCCGTTCACACTAATACAATTAGCTGTATTAGAGGGTGGGAGAAGCTGGCGGGGTGGGTCCGGGTCGTTGTAAACAGCGACTCCTACAGTTCGGTCGGGGCGCCTGCTAAGCACGGATAGGACCTGAGGGGGATAGTGTGATCCTCCCACACGCTACGCCCTCTCAATGAGAATCCGCGCTGCCAGGTGAAAAGAAGCGGTGATTGGCTGGACGTGTGTCGGAGGAAGCACGTGGTAGCCTCCACTCTCCCAGATGATCTGACTGTGGGGGGTAAGTGCGCAGCGACCAGGAAGGGATTGGGAATTGGCATACGACTAACATTGGGATGGGAGAAAATCGGAGGAAAAATGGAGGGGGAAAAAGATCAATAAATAATAGGAAAGAGACTACACGTTTTACTCTCACCCGCATTCCTCATACTCTAGAATAGATTATTTCCTGATCTCTAGCGCACTGGTAGAACAAGTAGCAGATACTGGGATAGGGAACATTGTAATATCTGACCATGCTCCGGTTGATTTAGTGATCACATCCATGGAGGAAGGGCAACGATCTCGGAGATGGCGATTCAATAACCTGATGTTAAATGATGAAGGATCGTGTGCATACATTAGAACTATATTTAAGGAATTCTGGGAACTTAATGAAGGGTCAATAGATGATAGTGGCATAATGTGGGACACATGTAAAGCTTACATGAGAGGACGACTCATACAATACGGTGCAATACTAAAAAGGGCAGAAAAACTAAAAATGACAGCGTTAGATGAGGAAATTAAAATACTCTCGAAACAGCACAGTCAGAGACCAGACCCAGAAACGTGGAGAAACCTAAACAAATCCAAATACGAATTGAACAACATATATCAAAAGAAGGCTGAATATGCGTTATTTAGGACCAACCAAAGATATTATGAACAAGGGGAGAGAGCGGGTAAAATACTAGCGAATCGGGTTAAACAAATGCAAAATCAAAATATTATATCCTCAATTCGTAATAAAGATGACAAGATTATTACAGACAAAAAGGAAATTAATAATGTTTTCAGGTGCTTCTACCAGGATTTATATACCCCACAGAAGGCGGTGGATCAGATAAAACTGGACGCGTTCTTCGACAAAATCAAATTACCGCCGTTATCGAAACAACAAGTAAAATCAATGGAGGGGGGGGGGTCTCGATAGAGGAAATACACGCGGCAATCAACAGCCTTAAATTGGGTAAAGCACCAGGAGATGACGGGTTTACTCCCGATTTCTACAAACAATTCAGTGATATAATCGCTCCGAGACTATTAAAAGTATATCAAGATTCATTGTTAAAAGGGGGATTGCCCACTAGCTTGAGATCGGCCACTATTACATTACTACAGAAAAAGGGCAAAGACCCTCAATACTGTGGAAACTATAGGCCTATATCCCTGAGCAATTTGGAAGAAAAAGTATTGGCAAAGATACTTGCGAATAGAATAGAAGATGTACTACCAACTTTGGTGCATTCAGATCAAGTGGGCTTTGTGAAGGGGAGAAACTCAGCTGATAATATCCGCAGACTCCTACACATAATGTGGAAGGTCAGGAATGATACAGAACCTACAGTGGCCTTCTCATTGGACGCCGAAAAGGCCTTTTATAAGGTGGAATTTGCATTCTTATTTCACACGCTAGAGCGCTTCGGGTTCGGACCATCGTTTACTGGGTGGGTAAAACTGTTATACACAAATCCGATGGCATCAGTATTGACCAACGGGATCGTATCCTCGCCCTTTAATCTAGGGCGGGGGACGAGGCAAGGTTCTCCGCTTTCTCCCCAAATGTTTGCGCTCTTCCTCGAACCACTTGCTATCGCACTAAGGACTAATCAAGACATCAAAGGGGTAATAGCGGGGCAGGTAGAACATAAATTATTTTTATATGCGGACGATATCTTATTGGTATCCAGCAATCCCCAAACAGCAGCTGGGGTCATTGGAACTATTATCGAGTCCTTCTCCGAAATATCTGGATACACAATCAACTGGAGCAAGTCAGAAGCAATGCCTCTCTCTAAATGTTGTCCCCCTGCTATCAGGAGTGGCTGGCAATACAGATGGATGCCGTCAGGGTTGATATACCTAGGAATAAAGCTGATCCCAGGTCTGAAAGAGTTAATGCAAGCCAATATTGCCCCTATAATCGAACACATTAGTGCTCTGACCCAGAATTGGGCCAAGATGAATATGTCCCTCCTGGGGAAGATAAACTTAGTAAAAATGATATTGGCTCCCAAATTAAATTATATCCTATATATGCTGCCGCTGACTCTCCCGACCCAGTTACTCAAACAGTATGACAAAGGCATAAATGTATATTTGTGGGGGGGCAAAAGGCCACTATTTGGTCAAGCCAAAATGTATGCAGCAAAGGAAAATGGCGGCTTATCCCTGCCTAAGCTAGACTGGTATCACTATGCGTTCTCGCTCTCCCAGCTCTCCAAATTAAATCACTCGACTGAGGAGGCACCTGCTTGGGTCAAGATAGAGGAGGAAATGGTGTATCCTTCGTCTCTGGAATCCTTTCTGACACAATCAGACAGACCTATACCTCTTGAGAACCCTCTAATGGCGTTTGCCAGGGAAACTTGGAATCAGTCGCACAGGCTGACTGGTGATAGCCCATATCTGACTACAAGAGCCTCTATATGGTATAATAAAAAAACGAAAGATTGGTAAGAAATCAGTCATATGGGATGACTGGATTAAAAGGGGGATACATGTACTAGGTGATATAGCCGGGGAAGATGGGGTCTTACCTTTTGAGGATATTAAAAAGGATTTTGGTATAGATAATAAAAACTTCTATAAATTCCTACAGATTAGACATTGTATATCATCATCAATGGGAGGGCCAAAGTGTGGCCCGATTACTGCAATTCAAGAAATATTTTATAAAGGATGGCGTAGGAAAGGCGGTGCGTCAAGATTCTATGATGTAATAAGAGAATACAATGCACCCAAGTTGGCGGGTCTGAGGCTGAGCTGGGAGAATGATGTACGTGAGGATATTACTGAGGAAATGTGGGAGAAGCTGGTGTCCAAATGGGGTCAATTCTCTCGGGAGGCGCAATCACAACTTATTTTTTACAATACCGGGGAATGTGGTATAGAATGGCCATGATATCAGGATGTAGAATTGCATTACGACATTGGAAATCACCTGTTGATATTACTTTTAAAGAATGGATGGAACTAATGTTCCGGACAGCATCATATGAAAGGGTGACATATAGAGTCGCAGGAAAAGAGGATATCTTCGCTGAGGTATGGGACAGTTTTCTACACCTGACTGAACGGTCTGGGGATGAATGATTAAGGTGGGGTTTCAGTATTATCAATGATGAAGGTGAAAAATGGGATCTGACCTGATGGTACCTATACTTTATATTGTATTATATATGTATATGCATTAACGTATATGCATCTTGGTTATATATGCACATATAGTAATGTTTTTTTTTGTAAGTATTTTTTATAATTTCCATGTCTGTTTTTGGTATGTCTGTATAAGTCTTTTGTATGTTTTATATGTCTATACGAAAAAGAAAAAAAAACAAATCTTGGAATTTGCATATTATGCTGTTGAAATATATCTTTGAATATTTGTAAGATTTGTGCAAAAATATCAATAAAAAAAATAAAAAAATAAATAAAAAGAAAGTTGATTTAATAAAGAAAAAAAGACTAATTTAATCAGATTAATCACTTTATTCAAATTGAGTAGGGATGTCCGATATTATTGGCCTACCAATATTATCGGCCGATATTGGCATTAAAATGTGATATCGGAAAATATTGGTATTCAATTTTTTTTTTTTTTTTTTTAAATTACATTTTTTTTTTTTTTACATTTCTATAACCTTTATTCACCCAGGCAAGCAAGTAAGAACAAATTCTGATTTTATTTATGTCAAAAGTATGCATAATGTTGTGTTAATTCCACAACAATAGATATGTAATGTTAATTACCTGAAATTATTCCGTTTTTGGGGGAGGGAGGAACCCTGCATATATCGGTATCGGTTGATATCGGTTGATATCGGTATCGGACATTAATAGTTGGACAATATCGGTATATCTGTATCGGTAAAAAAGCCAATATCGAGCATCCCTAAAATTGAGGATTTAGTTTGAGGATATTTATAAAAAATAATAAAAATAAAAATAAAGTATTAAACCCCTGACGAACTTCAAATCCCAAAAACACGCTTCGGGGAAACAGCCTTACTCTCTAGTAGAACCTTCTCTCTGGTAGAACTATCTCTCTAGAAGAACTGTCTCTCTAGTAGGACTGTCTCTAGAAGAACTGTCTCTCTAGTAGAACTGTCTCTCTAGTAGAACTGTCTCTCTAGTAGAACTGTCTCTCTAGTAGAACTGTCTCTAGAACTGTCTCTCTAGTAGAACTGTCTCTCTAGTAGAACTGTCTCTCTGGTAGAACTGCCTCTCTCTAGTAGAACTGTCTCTCTAGTAGAACTGTCTCTCTAGTAGAACTGTCTCTAGAACTGTCTCTCTAGTAGAACTGTCTCTCTAGTAGAACTGTCTCTAGAACTGTCTCTGTAGTAGAACTGTCTCTCTAGTAGAACTGTCTCTAGTAGAACTGTCTCTAGTAGAACTGTCTCTCTAGTAGAACTGTCTCTCTAGTAGAACTGTCTCTCTAGTAGAACTGTCTCTCTAGTAGAACTGTCTCTCTGGTAGAACTGTCTCTCTAGTAGAACTGTCTCTAGTAGAACTGTCTCTCTAGTAGAACTGTCTCTCTGGTAGAACTGTCTCTCTAGTAGAACTGTCTCTCTAGTAGAACTGTCTCTCTAGTAGAACTGTCTCTAGTAGAACTGTCTCTCTAGTAGAACTGTCTCTAGTAGAACTGTCTCTCTAGTAGAACTGTCTCTCTAGTAGAACTGTCTCTAGTAGAACTGTCTCTCTAGTAGAACTGTCTCTAGTAGAACTGTCTCTCTAGTAGAACTGTCTCTCTAGTAGAACTGTCTCTCTAGTAGAACTGTCTCTCTAGTAGAACTGTCTCTCTAGAAGAACTGTCTCTCTAGTATAACTGTCTCTCTGGTAGAACTGTCTCTAGTAGAACTGTCTCTAGAACTGTCTCTAGTAGAACTGTCTCTCTAGTAGAACTGTCTCTCTAGAAGAACTGTCTCTCTAGTAGAACTGTCTCTCTGGTAGAACTGTCTCTAGTAGAACTGTCTCTAGAACTGTCTCTCTAGTAGAACTGTCTCTCTAGTAGAACTGTCTCTCTAGTAGAACTGTCTCTCTAGAAGAACTGTCTCTCTAGTAGAACGGTCTCTCTGGTAGAACTGTCTCTAGTAGAACTGTCTCTAGAACTGTCTCTCTAGTAGAACTGTCTCTCTAGTAGAACTGTCTCTAGTAGAACTGTCTCTCTAGTAGAACTGTCTCTAGTAGAACTGTCTCTCTAGTATAACTGTCTCTCTGGTAGAATCAAATCAAATCAAAAATCAAATCAAATTTATTTATAGGGCCCGACAACACACGTTAATGTCCCCATGGGCCGTACAGGTCTTCTTTAAACAAGTCAAGAAGACAACATAACAATAAGTCAAGAACAGAACAAGAACACCATAGGGTCCAAACATTTTTTAGATGAATGCAAATAAATGAAAGAATGCAAGCACTCCCAGACATACCCCACGCGAAGGTAAGGAAAAACTCACTAAAACCTAACAATAGGGAAAAAAGCTCCACAGGCAATGTGGAGGAGAGAAACCTTAGAAGGGCCGTTCAAGGGGGGATCTCCCTTCTTAGATGTCGGTGATAGTAGTGTTGCAGACGGACAGTTGGTAAGCATGCACTCATGTGTGTAGTGAAACACAGATGAGTGCATGCAATAGCAACTGTACATTTTGAAAATTAAAGATAGAGTTGATAGCGGATCTATTTGAAGCACAGGGGCGGCGCAAGAGGGTCACGTCCTCCCCGTCTTAGTCACGGGACATTCAGCACTCCGGTCGTTGCTCAGGGACAGCCGGAGACAGGGGGAAGGGGGGGTGGCACAGAGAGGGTCGCGAACTCCCCGACATCATCGCGGGACATCCGGCACTCCGGTCACCACTACGAAACCTCCGAAGACAGGGGGGCACGCAGAGGGGGTCGCAATCTCCCGGCCTTCGTCACGGGACGTCCAACACTCCGGTCAACACTCCAGGACAGCAAGTCATAGGAAGACAGGGAGACGGGACAGGCGTTAGACAGCTCATGAGATTGTAGTAGGCGGACATAGCAATAGATACAAGTGGTAGGCATATATGTGAATGGAGTAGATATATGAAGTAAGCGTATTATGTGAATAGAATAGAAGTACTTAACCCAGCAATGAAACCGCGTTGACTGTTAATCTGTTAACAGTCTGTTAATCAGTTGACAGGACCACGGACAGACGGCGGTGAATAACTGATCCAATGCCTCGGAGGTGCATGTAGAGCAGTCACTACAAGCTTGGCCAAGACCCCGAGGCATCCATCACCTTGGTCAGCGCCAGGAGACGGGTACTCAGAGAGAAGGGGGAGGGAGAGGGGGGGGGGGGAGAGGGGGGGGGGGGGGGGGGGAAGAGTTAGAGAGTTCCCATGTTTGTGGTGCTGCAAAGGAGCAGACATGTAGTACCCTGTAGTGCCATGTAGTACCCCGTAGTGCCATGTAGTACCCTATAGTACCCCATAGTGCCATGTAGTACCCCGTAGTATCCTGTAGTACCCTGTAGTGCCATGTAGTACCCTGTGGTGCCATGTAGTACCCTGTAGTGCCATGTAGAGCTGTGTAAGCCATGTAGTACCCTGTAATGCCATGCAGTACCAAGTAGTACTCTGTGGTACCATGTAGTACCCTGTACCCTAACTAAACTACCCTATAGTAAACTACCCAGTGGTACCATGTAGTACCCTGTACCATAACTAAACTACACAGATTAATCTAAAGGTCAGTCCCCGACCAGGTGAGATCAAGGTAGGTTGAAGGAGAGAGAGAAAAGATGAGTCTTAAGCAGGGATTTAAAAGCTTCGACAGAGCAGGCGCCCCTGATGACGGCAGGTAATTTGTTCCACAGGTAGGGAGCGCGGTAGACAAAGGCTCTGTGGCCGGCGGATTTCTTTTTAACCCTAGGGGTCGATAGAAGCCCCGCATTTTGTGAGCGCAGAGCACGAGCGGGCGAGTATCGGGAGATGAGATCAGATAGATAGAGCGGTGCAAGCCCATTTAAAATTTTGTAGGTGAGGAGTAGCACTTTAAAGTCAGAGCGGGCTTGGATAGGAAGCCAATGTAGGGCGGACAAAACTGGTGTGATGTGATCAAATTTTCTAGTTCTAGTTAGTATCCGTGCAGCCGCATTTTGCACGAGTTGAAGATTTTTGATGCTTGAATTAGGTAAGCCTGAAAAAAGTGCATTACAGTAGTCCAGACGTGATGAGACAAAAGCATGAATCAGGGTTTCAGCATCAGCCAGAGTTAAAATGGGGCGTATTTTTGCGATATTACGAAGATGGAAGAATGCAATTTTGGTGACGTTTTTTATATGTGCATTAAATGAGAGGGAGGAATCAAAAATGACTCCGAGGTTTTTTATGGTGGAGCTCTGGGATACATGACAGGTATCAAAGTTGAGGGAGATGTCCTGAAACAGGCCTCTGTGGTTTGGGGGGCCAACAATTAACATCTCAGTTTTATCTGCATTAAGGAGTAGAAAGTTTTGCGACATCCATTTTTTGACGGCAAGCAAGCAGGCCTCAAGGTTTTGTAGTTGGGAGGAATCATTTGGCTTAATAGGTATATATAATTGGGTGTCATCAGCGTAAAAATGAAAGTTTATGCCAAATTTGCGTATGATATCGCCGAGGGGTAGCATGTAAATCGAAAATAGCAAAGGGCCCAGGACAGAGCCTTGTGGGACACCACATTGCACTGGGAGGGTCTCAGATGTTAAATCATTATAGACCACGCAGTGTGTTCTATCAGTTAAATAGGATTTAAACCAAGCTAGTGCGAGACCCCGAATGCCAACATGGTTCTCAAGCCGACCTAGAAGAATCGAGTGATCGATAGTGTCAAAGGCTGCACTGAGATCAAGTAATAAGAGCACAGAGGTGAGGTTTGAGTCAAGAGAGAGCAGTAAGTCATTTGTGACTTTGGTAACCGCCGTTTCGGTGGAGTGTAAGGCTCTAAAGCCAGATTGAAATGATTCATTAAGATTATTGTTTGATAAGTGGTCAGTAAGTTGCGTTGCGACGATCCGTTCTAACACTTTGGATAGGAATGGGAGATTGGAGATAGGTCTGTAATTTTTCAAGATTAGAGGGTCGAGGTTCGGTTTTTTAAGTAATGGTTTAATGACGGCTGATTTAAAGGCCAGGGGCACCACGCCAGTAGACAAAGAGGTGTTGAAGATATTGAGTAGGGCAGGGCCTAGAGTTGGGAAGAGTTTTTTGATGAGAGTTGCTGGGAGAGGGTCAAACAGACAGGTTGAAGGTTTAGCCGCGCCAACCAGTTTAGAGAGGGCACTAAGTGAGACGTTTTCAAGGCAGCATAGCGTATGACTGGAATCAAAGTCAGGGGGAATGCCCGTCAAAGGTTGGGAGGGACTCTGATTGTTGAGTAAAGCAACAATTTCATCTCTAATGAGGTCAATTTTCTTGGTAAAAAATGTCATGAATTCGTTAGCCGAGAACGCATGGTTTAGGGCACTTGGTTGTTTCTGCGTAAGTTTTGCAACTGTGTCAAACAGAAACTTTGAGTTGTTTTTGTTTTCATTTATGAGCCTGGAAAAATAAGAGGTTTTGGCAAGTGAGAGTGCCTTTTTGTAGTTACGTAAACTATCATTCCAGGCGAGGCGGAATACTTCGAGTTTGGTCGAACGCCATTTATGTTCAAGTTTGCGACAAGCCTTTTTAAAGGAGCGCGTTTCCTCCGTAAACCAGTGAGTTAGTTTTTGCGGAGCACGTTTAATTTTAGGTTTAAGGGGAGCGACAATGTCGAGGGTGCTACGAAGGGCGGCATTAAGTTTGTCTGTAAAGAGATCAAGGGGGCCAGAGTAAGAGAGGAAGGGAGAGAGGGTGTCTGGTAGGCAGTTAACTAGAATTGGGACAGTTGAGGCGTTAATACGACGGCTCATGTAGGATTCTACACTGTCTGGGCGAGAAACCGTCAGATCAATTTGAAATTTGATGAGGTAGTGGTCTGAGAGAGCAGGAACATAGGGGGAGACGGTCAAATTTGACACAGTGAGACCGCGGGCTAGGACTAGGTCAAGGGTGTTCCCACCACTGTGAGTGGGTTGGTCAACGATTTGAATGAGACCGACAGAGTCAATGATGTCGGTAAAAGCCTTATTTAGGGGATCTAGAGTTTTATTGGAATGAATGTTAAAATCACCAACAATTAAAATGTTATCTGAGCGCATAACAAGCTCAGAGATGAAAGTTGAAAATTCATCTAGGAAGAGGGTGTAAGGGCCTGGGGGGCGGTATAGGACAGCCATTACAAAGGATGCAGTGGAGGTAGGAATCAGACCGCCACACTTTCTGTTGGGTGGAGAGGGATGCAACAGGAGCACCTCAAACGAGGAAAACTTACAGTTTGCGTCGGATGTAAAGTTGTGCTTAGAGTCATAAATTAGAGCAACTCCGCCTCCTTTCTTGGAGGTGCGTGCGATGTGGGAGCTACTAAAATTAGGGGGTGAGGCCTCGTTTAAGGGCAGAAAATCATTAGGTTTAAGCCATGTCTCAGTGAGGCCAAATAGGTCGAGACTATGGTCTGTTATCAGTTCATTTACCAAAAGAGCTTTGGTTGGCAGAGAGCGGATGTTGATAAGGCCAACCTTCACACTCTCTGTATACTTAGCAGCGCGGTTTTCAGCCATGCGGGTAGGTTTAATCGCAATTAAGTTGGCATGGTTTATCGCACAAGGACGAGCTGGGTAAAGCGGAGCGTAACGGGATATTCTAGTTTTGATTGGGTATACAGGTTTAGGGGTAGAGATAGAACTGTCTCTAGAACTGTCTCTAGTAGAACTGTCTCTCTAGTAGAATTGTCTCTCTAGTAGAACTGTCTCTCTAGTAGAACTGTCTCTCTGGTAGAACTGTCTCTAGAACTGTCTCTAGTAGAACTGTCTCTCTAGTAGAACTGTCTCTAGTAGAACTGTCTCTCTAGTAGAACTGTCTCTAGTAGAACGGTCTCTCTCTAGTAGAACTGTCTCTAGAACTGTCTCTCTAGTAGAACTGTCTCTCTAATAGAACTGTCTCTCTAGTAGAACTGTCTCTAGTAGAACTGTCTCTCTAGTAGAACTGTCTCTAGTAGAACTGTCTCTCTAGTAGAACTGTCTCTCTGGTAGAACTGTCTCTCTAGTAGAACTGTCTCTCTGGTAGAACTGTCTCTCTAGTAGAACTGTCTCTCTAGTAGAACTGTCTCTCTGGTAGAACTGTCTCTCTGGTAGAACTGTCTCTCTAGTAGAACTGTCTCTAGTAGAACTGTCTCTCTAGTAGAACTGTCTCTCTAGTAGAACTGTCTCTAGTAGAACTGTCTCTAGTAGAACTGTCTCTCTAGTAGAACTGTCTCTCTCTAGTAGAACTGTCTCTAGTAGAACTGTCTCTCTAGTAGAACTGTCTCTCTCTAGTAGAACTGTCTCTCTAGTAGAACTGTCTCTCTAGTAGAACTGTCTCTCTGGTAGAACTGTCTCTAGTAGAACTGTCTCTCTAGTAGAACTGTCTCTAGTAGAACTGTCTCTCTGGTAGAACTGTCTCTCTAGTAGAACTGTCTCTCTAGTAGAACTGTCTCTAGTAGAACTGTCTCTCTAGTAGAACTGTCTCTAGTAGAACTGTCTCTCTAGTAGAACTGTCTCTCTAGTAGAACTGTCTCTCTAGTAGAACTGTCTCACTCTAGTAGAACTGTCTCTCTAGTAGAACTGTCTCTCTAGTAGAACTGTCTCTAGTAGAACTGTCTCTCTAGTAGAACTGTCTCTCTAGTAGAACTGTCTCTCTGGTAGAACTGTCTCTCTAGTATAACTGTCTCTAGTAGAACTGTCTCTCTAGTAGAACTGTCTCTCTAGTAGAACTGTCTCTCTAGTAGAACTGTCTCTCTAGTAGAACTGTCTCTCTAGTAGAACTGTCTCTCTGGTAGAACTGTCTCTCTAGTAGAACTGTCTCTAGAACTGTCTCTCTGGTAGAACTGTCTCTCTAGTAGAACTGTCTCTCTGGTAGAACTGTCTCTCTAGTAGAACTGTCTCTGGTAGAACTGTCTCTCTAGTAGAACTGTCTCTAGTAGAACTGTCTCTAGAACTGTCTCTCTGGTAGAACTGTCTCTCTAGTAGAACTGTCTCTAGTAGAACTGTCTCTCTAGTAGAACTGTCTCTCTGGTAGAACTGTCTCTCTAGTAGAACTGTCTCTAGTAGAACTGTCTCTCTAGTAGAACTGTCTCTCTAGTAGAACTGTCTCTCTGGTAGAACTGTCTCTCTAGTAGAACTGTCTCTCTAGTAGAACTGTCTCTAGTAGAACTGTCTCTCTAGTAGAACTGTCTCTAGTAGAACTGTCTCTCTGGTAGAATTGTCTCTAGTAGAACTGTCTCTCTAGTAGAACTGTCTCTCTAGTAGAACTGTCTCTCTAGTAGAACTGTCTCTAGTAGAACTGTCTCTCTAGTAGAACTGTCTCTAGTAGAACTGTCTCTAGTAGAACTGTCTCTCTAGTAGAACTGTCTCTCTAGTAGAACTGTCTCTAGTAGAACTGTCTCTCTAGTAGAACTGTCTCTCTAGTAGAACTGTCTCTCTAGTAGAACTGTCTCTCTAGTAGAACTGTCTCTAGTAGAACTGTCTCTCTAGTAGAACTGTCTCTCTAGTAGAACTGTCTCTCTAGTAGAACTGTCTCTAGTAGAACTGTCTCTCTAGGGGGAGCTCCAGTAGCTCACCACGTACCGCGAGTGCTATTTCAGCGCCGTGGACAACCGTGCTCGTCACGGATCTGGGGCTGAGCGAGTTCGAATCCCGGACTGCAGCCGTGCCTTTCCCAGAGTGTCTTCCCCCCCATCTGAACCCTTTCAGCCTGCTTCTGTCGGTCAAGCTTGACCAAGTATAAATGCGATAAACGTATAAAAGAGCCAGGGAAATGGCCAAAGTTTAAAAAAAAAAGAACTGTCTCTCTAGTAGAACTGTCTCTCTAGTAGAACTGTCTCTAGTAGAACTGTCTCTCTAGTAGAACTGTCTCTCTAGTAGAACTGTCTCTCTAGTAGAACTGTCTCTAGTAGAACTGTCTCTCTAGTAGAACTGTCTCTCTAGTAGAACTGTCTCTCTAGTAGAACTGTCTCTAGTAGAACTGTCTCTCTAGTAGAACTGTCTCTAGTAGAACTGTCTCTCTCTAGTAGAACTGTCTCTCTAGTAGAACTGTCTCTCTAGTAGAACTGTCTCTCTGGTAGAACTGTCTCTCTAGTAGAACTGTCTCTAGTAGAACTGTCTCTCTAGTAGAACTGTCTCTCTAGTAGAACTGTCTCTCTAGTAGAACTGTCTCTCTAGTAGAACTGTCTCTAGAAGAACTGTCTCTCTAGTAGAACTGTCTCTAGTAGAACTGTCTCTCTAGTAGAACTGTCTCTCTAGTAGAACTGTCTCTAGTAGAACTGTCTCTCTAGTAGAACTGTCTCTCTGGTAGAACTGTCTCTCTAGTAGAACTGTCTCTAGTAGAACTGTCTCTCTAGTAGAACTGTCTCTCTAGTAGAACTGTCTCTCTGGTAGAACTGTCTCTCTAGTAGAACTGTCTCTCTAGTAGAACTGTCTCTAGTAGAACTGTCTCTCTAGTAGAACTGTCTCTAGTAGAACTGTCTCTCTGGTAGAATTGTCTCTAGTAGAACTGTCTCTCTAGTAGAACTGTCTCTCTAGTAGAACTGTCTCTCTAGTAGAACTGTCTCTAGTAGAACTGTCTCTCTAGTAGAACTGTCTCTAGTAGAACTGTCTCTAGTAGAACTGTCTCTCTAGTAGAACTGTCTCTCTAGTAGAACTGTCTCTAGTAGAACTGTCTCTCTAGTAGAACTGTCTCTCTAGTAGAACTGTCTCTCTAGTAGAACTGTCTCTCTAGTAGAACTGTCTCTCTAGTAGAACTGTCTCTCTAATAGAACTGTCTCTAGTAGAACTGTCTCTCTAGGGGGAGCTCCAGTAGCTCACCACGTACCGCGAGTGCTATTTCAGCGCCGTGGACAACCGTGCTCGTCACGGATCTGGGGCTGAGCGAGTTCGAATCCCGGACTGCAGCCGTGCCTTTCCCAGAGTGTCTTCCCCCCCATCTGAACCCTTTCAGCCTGCTTCTGTCGGTCGAGCTTGACCAAGTATAAATGCGATAAACGTATAAAAGAGCCAGGGAAATGGCCAAAGTTTAAAAAAAAAAGAACTGTCTCTCTAGTAGAACTGTCTCTCTAGTAGAACTGTCTCTAGTAGAACTGTCTCTCTAGTAGAACTGTCTCTCTAGTAGAACTGTCTCTCTAGTAGAACTGTCTCTAGTAGAACTGTCTCTCTAGTAGAACTGTCTCTCTAGTAGAACTGTCTCTCTAGTAGAACTGTCTCTCTAGTAGAACTGTCTCTAGTAGAACTGTCTCTCTAGTAGAACTGTCTCTAGTAGAACTGTCTCTCTCTAGTAGAACTGTCTCTCTAGTAGAACTGTCTCTCTAGTAGAACTGTCTCTCTGGTAGAACTGTCTCTCTAGTAGAACTGTCTCTAGTAGAACTGTCTCTCTAGTAGAACTGTCTCTCTAGTAGAACTGTCTCTCTAGTAGAACTGTCTCTCTAGTAGAACTGTCTCTAGAAGAACTGTCTCTCTAGTAGAACTGTCTCTAGTAGAACTGTCTCTCTAGTAGAACTGTCTCTCTAGTAGAACTGTCTCTAGTAGAACTGTCTCTCTAGTAGAACTGTCTCTCTAGTAGAACTGTCTCTAGTAGAACTGTCTCTCTAGTAGAACTGTCTCTAGTAGAACTGTCTCTCTAGTAGAACTGTCTCTAGTAGAACTGTCTCTCTAGTAGAACTGTCTCTAGTAGAACTGTCTCTCTAGTAGAACTGTCTCTAGTAGAACTGTCTCTCTAGTAGAACTGTCTCTCTAGTAGAACTGTCTCTCTGGTAGAACTGTCTCTCTAGTAGAACTGTCTCTCTAGTAGAACTGTCTCTCTAGTAGAACTGTCTCTAGTAGAACTGTCTCTCTAGTAGAACTGTCTCTAGTAGAACTGTCTCTCTAGTAGAACTGTCTCTAGTAGAACTGTCTCTCTAGTAGAACTGTCTCTAGTAGAACTGTCTCTCTAGTAGAACTGTCTCTAGTAGAACTGTCTCTCTAGTAGAACTGTCTCTAGTAGAACTGTCTCTCTAGTAGAACTGTCTCTAGTAGAACTGTCTCTCTAGTAGAACTGTCTCTAGTAGAACTGTCTCTCTAGTAGAACTGTCTCTAGTAGAACTGTCTCTCTAGTAGAACTGTCTCTAGTAGAACTGTCTCTCTAGTAGAACTGTCTCTAGTAGAACTGTCTCTCTAGTAGAACTGTCTCTCTAGTAGAACTGTCTCTCTAGTAGAACTGTCTCTAGTAGAACTGTCTCTCTAGTAGAACTGTCTCTCTAGTAGAACTGTCTCTCTAGTAGATCAGTCTGCAGTCTGTCTGCAGTCTCTCTAGTGGACAAGTCTGCCATAATAATTTACTCAAGAACAGACTCTAATCTCAGGGTACTGTTCTTGGCAGATATAAAATCATCTAAACCCTGCATTAAGCACGTCCAAGGGTTTGTCACTATAAAACTATAAAACTGAAACAGCAGCAGGAGAAGAGGTCCAAGCTCACAAAGTGTGGCCTTTTTTATTTTTGTTATATTCCCCCATAACACCACTGTCTCCCAGGGAGCGCGTATTTAATTACAGATGTGACGAGGAAGACGTGAGGGAGTTCAAATGCAAGGAATCCGTCGTCCCGTGGGTGGAAATCGGCACTCTCACCGCACAGCAGGCTGCACAGATTAGCTTGGGGTCGGAAATTACAGAACATCTCCCCAACCTCAGATGGAACTCTCCTCGTGGGCCTGCCAGCCTCCCACCTCCTCTCTGCTCCTCTCTCTGCCAGCAGCCAGCCTCCCACCTCCTCTCTGCTCCTCTCTCTGCCAGCAGCCAGCCTCCCACCTCCTCTCTGCTCCTCTCTCTGCCAGCAGCCAGCCTCCCACCTCCTCTCTGCTCCTCTCTCTGCCAGCAGCCAGCCTCCCACCTCCTCTCTGCTCCTCTCTCTGCCAGCAGCCAGCCTCCCACCTCCTCTCTGCTCCTCTCTCTCTGCCAGCAGCCAGCCTCCCACCTCCTCTCTGCTCCTCTCTCTCTGCCAGCAGCCAGCCTCCCACCTCCTCTCTGCTCCTCTCTCTGCCAGCAGCCAGCCTCCCACCTCCTCTCTGCTCCTCTCTCTCTCTGCCAGCAGCCAGCCTCCCACCTCCTCTCTGCTCCTCTCTCTGCCAGCAGCCAGCCTCCCACCTCCTCTCTGCTCCTCTCTCTGCCAGCAGCCAGCCTCCCACCTCCTCTCTGCTCCTCTCTCTCTCTGCCAGCAGCCAGCCTCCCACCTCCTCTCTGCTCCTCTCTCTCTCTGCCAGCAGCCAGCCTCCCACCTCCTCTCTGCTCCTCTCTCTGCCAGCAGCCAGCCTCCCACCTCCTCTCTGCTCCTCTCTCTGCCAGCAGCCAGCCTCCCACCTCCTCTCTGCTCCTCTCTCTGCCAGCAGCCAGCCTCCCACCTCCTCTCTGCTCCTCTCTCTCTGCCAGCAGCCAGCCTCCCACCTCCTCTCTGCTCCTCTCTCTCTCTCTCTCTCTCTCTCTCTCTCTCCTCTCTCTCTCCTCTCTCTCTCTCTCTCTCTCTCTCTCTCTCTCTCTCCTCTCTCTCTCTCTCTCTCTCTCTCTCTCTCTCTCTCTCTCTCTCTCTCTTCTAAGCTTTCTGTTTCCACCAGGGTCCACCTCCTCTCTGCCCCTCTCTCTCCCCAACATTTCTGTTTCCACGCGTTACTATAGGCTTATTATAACGGGAGCCGTATATTTATTTCCCCCTCGTACCGATCGGCACGCTACATTTGAATCGTATTAATTGATTTAATCATTTAATCAAGGTTATTATTATGCCAGTGTCCACAGTCTTTGCACATGTGGCATTATAAGGCAGAAGGTTTAGGAGTAAACCTTCTCAATCTCCACGACAACAATGCTAGTGGTATCAGCCATGAAAGGCTAATGACTACAGGTTTGTGTTGTCTCTAATCGGACCACAGTCGCTCCCAGACGTCTCGGTCGTCTTCATTAACTCCCTTCAAAGATAACTGTCTGGATGCTGTTTCACTGAGCGGCTCCTTTAACGTTGGTCTGTGTTAGGGCGGCTAGGTGGTGTAGTGGGCAAGGCACTCGCCACCAGTGTGGAGACGCTAGGATTTGCGTGTTCGAATCCAGCTCTCCACATTGTTTTCAGTTTAGCTGGTCGTCCGCAGTAATACACATTGGCCGTATTACGGGGAGGGAAACTGAAGGGTGGGGATCGGGCGTTGTGAACAAGCGACTCCTACAGGTCGGTTGGTGCGCCTGCGCAGTAGAATCAGGAAGTGTCGGGGGCAGCGTGAGCCTCCCACGCGTTACTCCTCGCCACTGAGAGATCGAGCTGCGCAGGGTGAAAAGATGCGACTGCTGTTACCTCAAGTACCGGAGGGGACTTGCTTGTGCTATGTATGACTTAGTCCACATTGCAGCCGGCTTGTGGGAGGCAAGAAACAGCGTTCGTGACAGGGGAGGGTTGAATTGGATGATACGAAATTGGGATGGGAGAAAATATAGAAAAATGGGAGAAAAAGTGGATCAAAAAAAAAACGTTGGTCTGTGTTATTTCCTACACGTGTGTCTCAGTACTATGTGATGATGATGAACATATACTCCTGTGTCCCAGCGTTGTAGCACTCGAGACCAGGACTCAGACTTGGACTTGGACTTGGACTCGGACTCGAGCATTGACTGCATTCAGATTCGGAAGGTGCAGACGAGGACTTGTTAAATAAATGCATAAAAAAAAAAATTGTAATATGCCGTAATCATTTGGCATAAGATATTGATGGCTAGTGCATTTGTTTGGCTATTGTGTCACAAAACTCCCATTGAAATGGTGGCCGCTGTGTCCTTTATGTATAATGTGACTCGGGTGATGGGGACTCGACTCTGTCTCTTCTTTGGTGACTCGGACTTGGACTCGAACACTGGGGACTCAAGACTTGTCTCGGACTCGAGATTTAGTGACTTGAATACACCACTGACTCCTTTATCCTGTATGCTCTGTTGTTGTACCAGGTATTCTGTCAAAAAATATTTGTCTCTGTCAGACTCTCCGTGCGGGCGTTCAGTGGCAGAGGGCGATTGTAATGTTGTCATCGAAGGGTTCTCTAAACTCTCACCGTGTAACTGGACGAGCAGGATTGTCTGAAAAGTGACTGGAAAAATGGAGAGAGTGGGGAAAGAGAGGAAAGAAGGGAAGAAGAAAATAAACTGTTGAGCGATGTTGTGGGTTCTGGGTGTCACCCACCCCATGTGTTATTTATTAATTCAAATTCTTTATTTTTTATTTACTTTTGTCGGTGGAATTTCCTCGTCTAATGTCTGACAAAAAACACTGGCTTGTTTATATTATTATTATTATTATTATTATTATTATTATTATTATTATTATTATTATTATTATTATTATTATTATTATTATTATTATTATTATTATTATTATTATTATTATTATTATTATTATTATTATTATTATTATTATTATTATTATTATTATTATTATTATTATTTTTAAACAAACCACAATCATCCTGGGTGGCGCCAAACCGGGACAGCGATGGTGTCCTTGCATAATAGTGTTGCAGATCGAGGAAGGGGAGGATAATTCACACTGAAATAGTTGGCCAATGGCAGCTTATACCCACAGTATACATCCTCAGACTATATTATTCCTTAGACTCAGACTATATTATTCCTTAGACTGAGACTATATTATTCCTTAGAGTCAGACTATATTATTCCTTAGACTCAGACTATATTATTCCTTAGACTCAGACTATATTATTCCTTAGACTCAGACTATATTATTCCTTAGACTCAGACTATATTATTCCTTAGAGTCAGACTATATTATTCCTTAGACTCAGACTATATTATTCCTTAGACTCAGACTATATTATTCCTTAGAGTCAGACTATTATTCCTTAGACTCAGACTATATTATTCCTTAGACTCAGACTATATTATTCCTTAGACTCAGACTATATTATTCCTTAGACTCAGACTATATTATTCCTTAGACTGAGACTATATTATTCCTTAGAGTCAGACTATATTATTCCTTAGACTCAGACTATATTATTCCTTAGACTCAGACTATATTATTCCTTAGACTCAGACTATATTATTCCTTAGACTCAGACTATATTATTCCTTAGAGTCAGACTATATTATTCCTTAGACTCAGACTATATTATTCCTTAGACTCAGACTATATTATTCCTTAGAGTCAGACTATTATTCCTTAGACTCAGACTATATTATTCCTTAGACTCAGACTATATTATTCCTTAGACGCAGACTATATTATTCCTTAAAGTCAGACTATATTATTCCTTAGACTCAGACTATATTATTAAGAGTGTGACCTCAGGATCACAGTTGAACTAGTAATGATACAGTATGATGCTGAATGAAGGACAGAAATTATATATGATGCTGAATGAAGGACACAAATGATATATGATGCTGAATGAAGGACAGAAATTATAAATGATGCTGAATGAAGGACATAATCAGTTATGATGCTGAATGAAGAACACAATCAGTTATGATATATGATAATGTCTGAATGAAGAACACAATTAGTTATGATGTATGATGTCTGAATGAAGAACACAATCAGTTATGATGTAATGAAGGACACAATCAGTTATGATCTATGATGGCTGAATGATCTCTGCCTCTGACTGTCTCTGGTGATGTCTCTCCTCCTCTGTCTCTGGGGAGGTCTCTGCTTGCCTGCGCATTAGAACAAAGCTCCAGGCCACGTCTTCCAGGGACGGACATGACATTATCAAAGGTATTATTCCTCTGCCTCGACAAACGTGAAATCCATCCCCTCGTAAGAAAAGAACTGTGGAATGTATTTTTCCCCCACAAAGA
Organism: Notolepis coatsorum; assembly: GCF_963971535.1. NCBI lineage: Eukaryota > Metazoa > Chordata > Actinopteri > Aulopiformes > Paralepididae > Notolepis > Notolepis coatsorum. The sequence goes on along the minus strand of NC_140180.1, from coordinate 110,027,470 downwards.
GGTGGCTTTAAAAGGTAGAATCTGCAACGCCGTCAAACAGTGACCTCTAGGCAAAAAGCCCTGCTTTGTTTACATGTTGTGTTTTGGTCTGATGTGTCTGTTGCTGTTGAGTGGGCATAGGGGGGAGGAGTTGCTATTGCTGGCCACGCATCGGGCTCGGCCAAGAGAGGTCTGGAGAAATGCATCCCCGGGGCGAGGGGGTCTCTGAATAGATAATAAATAGTCTTCGTTTACTGATAGAAACCATGGTGTGGAGAGGGGTTTGGGGCCCCCAAATAATTTCTTTCTTAGGGCCCCCAAAAGACAAGCGACACCTCTGCTGGCTAACCATTTCAAGTAAAGTGATACTCGGCTGCTAAATTAATGTTTTTCTTCCCCCCCCCCCCCCCCCCCAAAACATACATAGAACAAGACATCACAATACAGTAGACTTAATAACAGAGACACCAACAATAATACCAACAATAATGACAGTAAGAATAATAAAGACACATGTTGTACGATGGCTAAATTAATGTTACCAACTCCATGAGTACACCTATTTTTCCGTCAACTATCTTTTGAGTTTTCTCTCAAAATGTGGGCATGTCGTTTAGTGGCGTCTCCATGGTGTCAGTGACCTATTAGAACTGGGTCAGGGTGATTGGTGTTTAAAGGGACATTTCATCGCAAAGCAACGTGACTCATTTGCCATATTGAGGCGTAGCTTAACTGAATTGTCTGTGTCCAAACTGATCTCTGCTCAGAAATACTGTCAGTGGAAGGTGTTAATTTAGTAGAGCTAATAGACCTGTTCGCTGTATACGTCAAACTCAGTGTGCGTGCGCAAAACCCTGGAGCAGAAAGGAGCGTAATCCTGGTCAGAACAACGGGGCAGACTACAATACATTTGTACTTGTTAGCCATGCTAGCGATCTAAACAATCAATCCATGCCAAAGCCAGATATGTAAAAGGTGAAAGACTCACACTCACAGCCATGCTGATTTGGCTAAATGACATCCAGCCGTTTTCGTTTGAAATTACTTTTAGTCAGAGGAGTGTCATGGTTTCTCCATAGAGCCCGTCGTATTCTTTTAGCGCAGCAGCTCACGCAGATAGGGGGAAACTTAGTCACGTGACTCAGTTGGTGTTGCTGATTGGCTCGAACACTATGTTTGTATACAGCGAACAGGTCTACACGTAGCTCAGCTCTACCCTCTCTCAATTTAGAAAAACTGGGAATTTCCTGACACCCTGATCAGTTTCCCGCTCTCTCTCTCGCCAGGTAACAGAGTAACCAGAAGTCAAAGCTCAGCTGTCCCCCTCCTTGTGTGTTTGTTTGGAGTGGAAACATTTGACCGGTGCCTCAGTGTAGTTATTACGTTACCATTGATTAACATAAAATACTCGTTGTCTGGTATCAACAGAACATAATATGAAACGGTAGCCAAAAGCAACACAAAGGTTTTTAATAATAATTACCGTCGGGTTTGAGGGTGCAGGAATAAAATAAAAAGATAATGAACAAACAAATGACAGGACTGTGCAGACCGGTGACCAGCCACAGAACACAGGGGAGAACAGAACAGATATCCACAAGGGGATGACGAGAACAAGAAACACCTGGGCTGATTACAAATGGATACACCTGGGAGGGAAACAAACGGAGAACGATAGGTTATGTAGATAACCTAGTTATATTAGTATTGGCTAAGCGTCCCGCTCTGAGCCTTACGAGATACTCATATCTCCTGTGATACCTAATGTATCTCCCACGAACAAAAACACATGCACCCCACCTGTATGGGGCCCCGCCCCTTATGGTGGCCACCGCCCATATAACCATGACCCTGGTCATGAAACACCCTTCCTCGCCAAAACCCGTCCCAGGAAAAGATCCCTCAAAAGGGAACTCAGGGCGCGCAGAGCGGGACGCTTAGCCAATACTAATATAACTAGGTTATCTACATAACCTATCGTTATATTTCGTATTGCATCGCGTCCCGCTCTGAGCCTTACGAGATAATGGGGAAGAGCGGGCGCGAGACCCGACAGATGTACCCCCTGAGGACCCGTAAGCCCACATCAAGGGGTGCGGGGAGCCCTGTCACCCCATCCTTCCTAACGAAGGGGGGGCGCAGTCAACTCCACCTGAATGCGAACAAGAGGGAGCCAGAACCCCTTGAACACACCGTACAGGCGGAACCACGTGTGACTCAACACACTGCGGCCCATACCCATACACTCCTGCTACCCGACCAAAGGACGGGAAGCAGGAAAGGCCACAGACCCCAGAACCGCCTGGGAGACAGAACCCCCGGTCATGTCCATGAGGAAAAACCTTACAAAGGAGCCCGGGGAGGACCATGAAGCTGCAGCACAGATGGCCTCCACCGAGGCCCCACCCAGGAGAGCGGCAGAGGCAGCCACCCCATGAGTGGAGTGCGCCCTGACGCCCCCAGGGGGATCCTGCCCAGCCAGCGTGTAGCAGAGGGTAACACCCTCACACAACCAATGGGACAGGCGCTGCTCCGACAGTGCCTTACCAGCACGAGCCCCACCGTAACAGACAAAAAGCTGGTCGGTAACCCTGAAATCCTGAGTACGGCTGAGGTAAATCCCCAAGCACGGACTGGACATGACAGGTGAAGGCCCGCATCTAACTCACCAGTGTGAGGAGGAGGACGAAACGCCTGAACCACAATATCCCGGGAGCGGAAGGAACTCCGGATATTCTCAGGCACGAAAGCAGGATTAGGTTGCAGAGTGACACCGCAATCGGTCCGAAAAGACAGGCACTCTGGATGTACCGAGAGAGCACAGAGCTCACCTACGCGTTTAGCGGAAGTGACAGCCAGAAGGAACGCGGTCCTGAAGGACAGCTGTCCCAACGGCGCCTGCTCGAGCGGCTCAAACGGGGCCAAGGACAACCGACCGAGGACCAATTGAAGATCCCAAGTCGGAGCCAAGGAGCGTTGCACCGGCTTAACGCGTCGAGCGCCAAGCAGGAAACGCTTCACAAGAGGGTGGCTGAACAAGACATCCCCTCAAACCCCTCATGATAGGAGGATATAGCTGCTGCATATACCCTCACCGTCGAAGCCGACAGTCTATCAAGGAGAGACTGGAGGTAACTAAGGACAGCAACCAGGGGGCAGGAGACTGAGTCCTGGCCCCCCGCCTTACACCACACTTGGAACATACGTCATCTGCCCGCGTAAGCGCGACAGTGGAGGGAGCATGCGCATTCCAGATGGTAACACCATCAGGATCAAGAACCTGCGCCCCTCAACATACCCGTCCCAACAACTGACCTAACAGATGTATGGGGAAGAATCCCTGGCGGCACGGCATCGGTCCCAGACCTGCCTGGCCATGTCCAGACGCAATCCTCACCCGTCAGGATGAGGGCCGCCCCGCGACAGTACACCTGCACCCACATTCTCCCTGCCGGGGATGTGGGGAGCCCTTAGGCCGCGCAGATGGAGGACGCCCATAGCCAGCCGCCCGCCGCCTGGTGCAGACAGGGGGAGCGTACTCCTCCCTGTCTGTCGATACACGACACTGACGTCGTATCGTCCGTCCTGATCAACACCATTTGTGGACCAGAAGGACCGCTTTCAACACCAACACATTGAACGTAGCGCAGACCGGGCAGCATGGTTTGCCAGCTGCCCCCTACTGCGTTGGCCCGACGCATCACCAGCGAGGGAGGCGTCGGTGAAAACGCGACGTGAGACAGCGCCGTAACCGTCCTAGGACGGAACCTCCCGAGCGTGTTGACAACACGCTCTGAGATGGATGCCCATAGCCCTCCAACCGTTGACTGGGAAGAGGAATACTCTACATCCAGTCTACAGCAACCCCAGGCTGGTAGAGACCTGCCTGGTACGAGACCTGACGATCCACCTTGACCGCGAAGGACCAGAACGTCATCAGGGCAGAACACTCCGTAACCCCGGATGACGCAGAGGCCCCAGTGCGGCCTCCACGCACTTGGTGAAGATGCGGGGAGCCAGAGAAAACCGAACGGCAGCCTCTGGTACTCATACGCTAACCCTGCAAAGGAAGCGTAGGTAAGCCCTAGGATGGAAGATCGGGGATGCGCATACGCATCCTACAGGTCTATGGAGGAGAACCAGACCCCCACCTGACAGTGTTCAACAGGTAGGAGACGATCCAAAAAATGCTGAACCTTCCCATGGGACAGGTCCAGCCTGGGTCTTACACCCCTCCCTCCCGACTTCTCGGGCAGAGAACACCGGGAGGAGAACGCCACGACGATGGCTTGCTTCGTCCACAGAGATTGGATCTCGTCGACCAGAGCTGTCCCTGCTGGAGACCCCGACAACAGGGTCTGTACCAAACCTGAAAACGGGTGGGGTTGTGTAAACACAAGTCCCCGCCTCACCATTCTCTCCATCTACCTCGACATATGGTACTGCCGTAGTCATATGTGACGACACTCCCAACGCACCCGCCGTCACGTGGCGCAGGTCCGCCAGGAACTGTAGATAGTTGGCCCGGTCCCCCCCGCTGTGCGAAGACAACCCTGGAATCGTGCGAGGAGCGCTTTCCGTGTCGGAACACCTGACCCTGACACCACCCACGAGGCAATCGCACCCAAGGGAGAACCCCGACAGAAAAGGGCCTGTCTGATACGGGGGGCTTCCGATCAAAAACCCCCCCCCCACTGAACACCCCTCCAGAACATGCTGAAGGAGTTGTTCTGCAGCCGGACATGCAAGGTGTAAGGCCCCCATGGGTTCCTACACACCGTAGCCCTGCAGTGATATCACTACCACCCCAAACCATGTGAGCTGCGACCACTTGCCAATATTCCAGGAGTGGGAGCACCAACATGATACCTGGCCTGGCGAAGGCGAGGCCGGGGAAGCCCGCACTGTGTGCCTCAAAAGGTTTCGAGCCCCCCTGCTGACAACACTTAAGTTGACAGACGTAACACCAGGCTCAACCAACACAGTTCAAGGTGTGGGAGCCGCTTGACAGCACAACATTCTCACGGACAGACCCAGGCTCAGCCATCAACTGGGTGTCAGCCCCTGTCTCCATGAGAAGCGAAGAATGGGGCCGCATACGCTTCAATGAAGGTTCGCGGCCCGCAGCCAAAGGAGAACGCTCAGAGCCCCGCTTCTGGGGATACCAGAGAGAGGATTGAACGGGGAGCGGGCTGCTCGCGGCAAAATGACGACGGAGTGGTTTACCAACACCGAAATCACCCAAAATGGCCGATCCCTCGGCCGCCAAGACTGTCGGCCTCGCGATACCCTGTCGATTCTCCAACCAGGGCACCACTGGCGGGGGAAACATGGCCGCCTGTCGAGGGCCCCGTCATCGCCGCTGACGAGGCCGTGCTCTCTCTTCTTCTGGCTGCGCGGTGTGAGGCGGTGTAGGGCCTAGGACAATACCGCCCGCGCTCCAGCAGAAGACCAAAATCCCCTGCGGAGAGGGGAACCCTGAGCGGTTATAGCTTGCGGCTGGGTCAAAGCTAATAACGTCAACAACCTTGCGCGATGTGTCGACGTCGGCCGGCCCTCAAGGCCCCTCCACCAGACACCATTTCTTTAATAGAAAAAACACCAATTCGAACACAGTTCTAATCGTTGCCAATTCCATACCGTGGCGGTACAAGCCTTAACAGCCCACCAGCCACTCGCCAGGCCGACCCATGGTGTCGGCCGGGCGGGGCATTGTTTCAATATATCAAAAACAAAGGACTGACGTTAACATGGAGCACCAGTGGTGATTGCAAACAGCACCCTCCACTGTGGTGTGGACCATGAAAAGGTTAAATGAATAAAAGAGCTAAACCACAAAAACTGTAGAATGAGCAAACCCATACACACAAAGTTTAAGGGGAGACGGACCAGACCCGTCTTCATTCAAAATATTCACAACAGAACACCAGCCCTAGTTTAGCCCATTTACCAAAAAAGGTAAACAAAGCCCCCCCCCGCACTACTCCCCCAGTATACCGATTGACCGTCAGTATGAATGGTTTGAGAGGAGAGAAAGCTGTAGCAAGACAGACCTTCTCATAGCAGAGTGACAAAATGAAACAATAGCCCCCTACACAGGGCCGCCCCAGGAGATGGGGGGCCTCGTGTCTAAAAACGCACAGGGCCTCACATTTCTCCCAAGCGGCCCTGCCCTTATACTACTGCAGCCTAACGCCAGGCAATGTGGAACCCAAGACAACAATTGCCTGTGCACAGACACGCAACATGTTTACCATGTCGGCTGGACCCATAGCCCCACTACCCGACGCCAACCCAGATGGGAACACCGTTCAACAAACCCCGCCGGAACACAAGGTAATACCTGGCTAGAACCTAGCCACGACCTACCCCGTTGTCAACCCATTTACCCGAAAAAGGTAAATAGAACTCAAAACCCCACAACAGCTACCGACTGACCTTCATTGATGAACCGGGCAAGAGGCGGGAGAGTGACAACATCTCACGGCGGAGACATTAAAACAGCATAGCAATTAGCAGTAGTGATAGCATGCGGCAGTAGCGATAGCATGTTAGCATAGCTTTAGATGTTTTAGCAGCACGCCCAAGACAGCTTGGAAACCGTTCCCTGCAGAGAACGTTCACCAAACCATCTTGCCCCTGGCGCCAACACACAACAAGGTTGTGTTAACAACACAAACCAGCATTACTAACACTAATACCCATGCCTGAAGACACAGGGCCTACCTGAGTACAAGCTGGCCCGACAGCCAGCCTTGTACAGCTGAACCTCGATGTGCAGTCATCAAACGAGGAACATCACAGGCCCGTCGTGTCGCCGAAAACATGCGTCGAAGATGCCAGGGGCCAGCAACCTCCGGTAAGCTTCCAACATTATTAATCTTCCTTAATCTTTTCATTCCGCTAGCTCGTATGGTGCACGCATCCAACACGCTGGGACGAAAATAGAGGAAGGGTGTTTCATGACCAGGGTCATGGTTATATGGGCGGTGGCCACCATAAGGGGCGGGGCCCCATACAGGTGGGGTGCATGTGTTTTTGTTCGTGGGAGATACATTAGGTATCACAGGAGATATGAGTATCTCGTAAGGCTCAGAGCGGGACGCGATGCAATACGAAATATAACTACAGGTAGCCAAGACAAGGAACTACAACTAAGGCACAGGACAGGGAACACAATACAAAACACTGGAGAACACAGAGATCAAGATTACATGAACACAAGATACATGGAACAGACGAACAACATGGACGGGAGGGATACAAATATACCCACACATAACAGTAGTCCTTTGTAAAGCAGGAGGCTGGAGCATGCTCAGTAGTTTAGGACTATATCTCTGACCTGACGATATGTACAGAGCTGGCTGGAGGCTCATTTTACTCTGTAGTAAAGCAACTTTTCTATAAATACGAGAGAGGCCCTTACATGCCTGGTTGAACTATTATTACACTCCTCTGTTGTTCCATGGGGGACACTCCGGGGACATTCTGCTTGAACGCACTTGACCAGGCGAAGGTCACCAGGCATGCATGGAGAGGTCGTTGGCGGGGGTGGAAGAAGTACACAGTTCCTTTACTTAAGTAAAAGTAGAAATACCCAGATAAATGAGTACTCTGGTAAAAGTAAAAGTCCTCCATTCAAATTCTACTTAAGTAAAAGTAGAGAAGTATTTTCTATTGAATGTACTAAAGTAAAAGTACGCATTCTTCATGGCGTTTGTGTATCCCAGTGCTTGGGAGCATTCAATCCTCGATCCATTGACCTCTAAAGGTTGTGTTAAAGTGGTATGTGGTCCAGTTATGCTGCTCTGATTAAAGGTTATGTTAAAGTGGTATGTGGTCCAGTTATGCTGCTCTGATTAAAGGTTATGTTAAAGTGGTATGTGGTCCAGTTATGCTGCCCTGATTAAAGGTTGTGTTAAAGTGGTATGTGGTCCAGTTCTACCGCTCTGATTAAAGGTTATGTTAAAGTGGTATGTGGTCCAGTTATGCTGCTCTGATTAAAGGTTATGTTAAAGTGGTATGTGGTCCAGTTATGCTGCTCTGATTAAAGGTTATGTTAAAGTGGTATGTGGTCCAGTTATGCTGCCCTGATTAAAGGTTGTGTTAAAGTGGTATGTGGTCCAGTTATGCTGCTCTGATTAAAGGTGATGTTAAAGTGGTATGTGGTCCAGTTATGCTGCTCTGATTAAAGGTCATGTTAAAGTGCTATGTGGTCCAGTTACGCTGCTCTGATTAAAGGTCATGTTAAAGTGGTATGTGGTCCAGTTATGCTGCTCTGATTAAAGGTCATGTTAAAGTGGTATGTGGTCCAGTTATGCTGCTCTGATTAAAGGTCATGTTAAAGTGGTATGTGGTCCAGTTATGCTGCTCTGATTAAAGGTTATGTTAAAGTGGTATGTGGTCCAGTTATGCTGCTCTGATTAAAGGTTATGTTAAAGTGGTATGTGGTCCAGTTATGCTGCTCTGATTAAAGGTTATGTTAAAGTGGTATGTGGTCCAGTTATGCTGCTCTGATTAAAGGTTATGTTAAAGTGGTATGTGGTCCAGTTATGCTGCTCTGATTAAAGGTCATGTTAAAGTGGTATGTGGTCCAGTTATGCTGCTCTGATTAAAGGTCATGTTAAAGTGGTATGTGGTCCAGTTATGCTGCTCTGATTACATCCTCTTGAAGTTGACAGGCTTCAAATGTGAAAGTACATCATCTTCATAGATTTTTGCCATGTTTTCTATGCAATTTTTTTTCTTCAAAGTAACTAGTAACTGATGGGTTCAGATAAATGTAGTGGAGTAAAAAGTCGAATATATTTCCTTTGAAATGTAGTGGAGTAAAAGTATAAAGTTCCCAAAAATAAAATTACTCACATAAAGTACAAGTAGCTAGAAATTGTACTTAAGTACAGTACTTGAGTAAAAGTACTTAGTTACTTTCCACCACTGCATAGTTTCATCCAGACTGTCACCTAGTAGCCAAACGATCCTTCTTGTTTACGAACAGTAAGGACTCTATATGAGGGGTCTGTCCTGATCTGATGAATCTGAAGCGTCTTGTAGAGCTGTGGGCCTCACTTGGTCGTTTTGGTGAGAGATCTTTTACTGAAGCAAAGGGTTTTTTGCGTGACATTGTGTGATAATAGTGTTGGGTTTTTCCCTCACAGTGAATGGGGCAGAAGTGTCCAGGAAAGGGCCTTGTGTTTAACCCTTTCACTACCACACTACAGAAGGTTAACCCTTTACTATCACAGTAAATGATGATAGTAAAGGGTTAACCTTCTGTAGCGTGGTAGTGAAAGGGTTAACCGTCTGTAGTGTGATAGTAAAGGGTTAGCCGTATGTAGTGTGGTAGTGAAAGGGTTAACCGTCTGTAGTGTGATAGTAAAGGGTTACCCTTCTGTAGTGTGGTAGTGAAAGGGTTAAGCATTTGTCATGTGGCAGTGAAAGAGTTAACATTCTGTATTGTCGCAGTGAAAGGGTTAAACCATTTGGTAGTGCGGCAGTGAAAGGGTTAAAAGATCTAAACCCTTACGAACAAGTATTAAAGAATAGAATAGATGGAATAGAATAGAAATACTTTAATCATCCAGAGGGAAATTTGGCAAATCGCTCACAGTAAACATTAAGGTAGACAAAACAATTACTCACAAATAGAATAAGCCTAAGAATAAAGAATAAAATAATAATAATAGAATCATAATAATAAAAGACACAGTACATTTCGCAGAGTTTGAGTAAAATGTTTCAGTTTGAGTCAAATGTACTCAGTTTGTGTAAATGTACTGTGTACGGTCCGGGATTTACATTTCCTATGTTATGTATATACATTCTAATACAGTACAAATATACAGAAATCTACAGTAAGTGTAATATTGAACAATGTTGTTTTAAAAGTAAGAGTCCAGGAAGATGGTACTTGTCACTCTGTGCTCAGGGATGCAGTGTAAAGTCTGATGGCTGTCGGAATGAAGGACTTCCTGTACTTATGCAAGTATTACCATAGTAATGGCCGTTGTATGAATAATTCACCACGTTACTGCCACGGTAAAAGTTATGTATGACCATGGTACCACTTCTGCACTTAGAATATATAATATAAAACCATGGCATAATCCGATTTAAACTATGATACAGATGGTAAAATCATAGTATTTCCATAATTATTTTGGTCACTACCATCATTGTTCAAATAATCATTTGAAATACCATGAAATACCACGATAATATAATATACCATGCGGCGGGGCCAACCATTTGTTTATGCTTAGATCACCGATTGGGCCTTTAAATCCAACCTCTTCCTGACCGTCCACAGAAGGCTTCAAGAAGATGATAATAATAATAATAATAATAATAATAATAATAATAATAATAATAATAATAATAATAATAATAATAATAATAATAATAATAATAATAATAATAATAATAATAATAATAATAATAATAATAATAATAATAATAATAATAATAATAATAATAATAATAATAATAATAATAATAATAATAATAATAAAGAATATGATAAATGATAAAGATGATAAATGCATTTGAAAGGACCCCAAGTATTTCACCCCAAGATGCTGTCCGTTTGACAGCAAACTCTGAGCGCAGTTCAGATCCTCTATTAGCATGTATCATTAAACCCACATCATAAACCCTGTGAAGTACAGTTTCTCATAATGGAATATTTTCATGGCTTGGAAAATGTCCCCCCGTCCATTTCGTCCATTTCAGTTTGTGCCAAATCATTACCTTTTGATGAGGGAACTAGTTCATGATAGGTACAGCTATGCATCCACGCACAAAGCCATAACAAAGGTGTAGAATAAATTATACTGCTTTAGATGGATTCGAGTGATGGCTGGTCCTTAAGGTCCCCCAAGTTTGGTCGGAAAAGGGTAAATCTGCATTTTATTATGATGACTCTAGCTCATGGAATGAACTCCAACAGTCCCTAAAGATTGCGATTCTCCCCTCTGTTGCAGAGTTTAAGACCTTGATCACTAATCATTGTCGATCAAGTTGTACAATCGTGTTTTAATTGATTTGTTATCCTGGCTTTTGTCAACCTTCGTCTTGTCGTTTCATTGTTGTGATTTTATACGCTGTGATTTCTATGCTGTATTTATGATGCTTATCTGGCTGTATGTAAACTCGACGTAACTATAAATGAGGGAAACCTCAGTTGCCTTTTGAGTATAAATAAAGGTTTGAAATTAAATTAACACACACATGAATGTTTTTTATGAATAATATCTAATATGTAGAAAACATATTCTAATCTAATCTAGTTTCATTCATTAACTCATATTCACTTTTGAACCATAGATGCTATTTCTAATCAAATCAATTTCAAACATGTAAGGACAGTGCTTGAAAATGTATTTGTATCTTTCAGGTTCAATTTCAACAAGTGCAACTACATATTAATAATAATAACAAATTATATTGATGATAATCATACAAATATTTGTGTATTTGTACAAATATTTGATATCATTGGAAAGCCCTATTGTTGGCTTCAAAATGGTACCAAATGTTTATATATAAATATAAAAAAGAAAAAAAAAAAAAAAAAAAAAAATATATATATATATATATATATATATATATATATATATATATATATATATATATATATATATATATATATATATATATATATATATATATATATATATATAAAATACTTTGAAATACCCAGTAACTAATAATCACAAACCGATGCAAGTTCATGTTCAGGGAGTTCCTAACGGGCCAGTGGACCCGAGAGGGTGCAGTTCATAATTCAGACAACTGCTTCCGAAACAGATGTGGAGAAATATGACCTTTAGAAGATATAGGAAGAAATTACGACATCAAATATTGAGTGCACTACTACATCACGGGAAACATTATGTGAAATGCGCTCACCATCTTCTCCAGAGTCAGATAACAAGATAGATACCACAGAAAGACTCAGAAGAAGCTTCTATCCCCAGGCCATCAGGATGCTCAACGAACAATAACACTAATGTAACAACCATCAAATGCACTCACAGCACACACATCCACACACACACACTCACTTTAAACAACTCACTGCAGCACCCACTTTAACCACTTTAGAACACCTAAGCACACTTTATATTTATTGGTAAAGAATTTGCACTACAACCCATACCTCATTACACCTTACTGTAAATTATATTGTACCTAAATTGTACCTCATCCCACTTCTGCTTTGCACTGTATAGTATATTGTATGGTAACTCAGTTACTTCTACTCTACATAGAGCATTGTATATATATGTATATACTGAACACTTTTGTCTACGTACTTGACTTCTATTTTATACTTGCTATACTTATTTTATTATCTATTTTTGCCTAGCACAGTCTCTGGAGCGAAACAGAAAGAAGCATTTTGTATAAAAGTATTCTGTACTTCTGTATGACAACTAATAAAGAAACTTGAAACTTGAAACTTTCCTCCTCTGTGCGTTCAGTAGCACAAATGAACGGAAGCGAGTTTACTTAAGATAAGATATTCCTTTTTTGATCCCCTTGGGGAAATGTATTACTTTTGAACTGCACATACCAGTAGGGGCCACTGCATGGCAGGTATATCCAGATCCTAAAACTGAGCAAAAGAAAAGAAAAAGATGATCACATTAGATGCATTTAGGCATTTTAGTTTTTTTAACAGCCATTCAATGCAGTTTCGTTGTGTAAAAGCTTCTCTGTGCACTAGTTCCCATCGGCGGTGGCCTGGTCAGTCATTCCTGCCAAGATACACAGATGTAACGCTCACACGGGAAACGGTGCGTGCCGCCATAGCAACCGATGCGTGCACGATGCAGCTGTGGAGAGGCAAGTGGAACTCTGGGATCCGCAGTTCGAAAACACAGCGCTGTTACGACCAGTCACCACAGGTGGCGCCAAATCCACCAAAACAGAAGATCTTGAATGAATGAATGAATGATGAATGAATGAAAAGTTTATTTAACAGATTGCAGAATGGGTACAATGCAGACAAGAGAAAGACGTTTGTCTTGTTTACATCAGGGTCCCCCATTTTCAATTCATAGTGACATTTATGACATACACAACATACATGACATCATGACATTTATGGCATAGGGACATACATGACATACAGGTATTTAGTACTGTTACATTTGTGACATATATACGATATGCAAATATACAGTACTGTTACCCATAGATCCTGACAGAGAGTATATGATGGGGAGGGGACTGTACATTAGGAGGGGGTGGGTGGGTGGGAGAGAAATATACATACGGTGGGGAGGGGACTTCAGGATTAACACGTTTAATGGGATAGTTCTGATTTTTTTATTTTTAAACCCTAGCCCTATTTTATTACTTAGCAACGATGCTGTTCGTCGATAAGAGTCCTTTCTCAGCACGATCCACGCGGCTCTTCCACATTAGCTTCGGTCCGTTAGCCACAAATGAATGCAAAGTCAATGGGGTCGAGCTCCTGTCTGTACAAGTGGACTGAATCAAAGTCAATGGGGTCGAGCTCCTGTCTGTACAAGTGGACTGAATCAAAGTCAATGGGGTCGAGCTCCTGTCTGTACAAGTGGACTGAATCAAAGTCAATGGGGTCGAGCTCCTGTCTGTACAAGTGGACTGAATCAAAGTCAATGGGGTCGAGCTCCTGTCTGTACAAGTGGACTGAATCAAAGTCAATGGGGTCAAGCTCCTGTCTGTACAAGTGGACTGAATCAAAGTCAATGGGGTCAAGCTCCTGTCTGTACAAGTGGACTGAATCAAAGTCAATGGGGTCGAGCTCCTGTCTGTACAAGTGGACTGAATGCAAAGTCAATGGGGTCGAGCTCCTGTCTGTACAAGTGGACTGAATCAAAGTCAATGGGGTCGAGCTCCTGTCTGTACAAGTGGACTGAATCAAAGTCAATGGGGTCGAGCTCCTGTCTGTACAAGTGGACTGAATGCAAAGTCAATGGGGTCAAGCTCCTGTCTGTACAAGTGGACTGAATCTCACTAAAATGTACTCCACAGCGCCCACAAAGTGGACTTCAGTGAGCTTCAGTCAGCCTACGCTTACATAGCAGCCGGATTACACAATGGCGGTAGTATAAACCTATCTCCTGCGCCTTGGGGGGGGGGGGGGGGGGGTTTGAAGAAGCTCCACTCAAGCATCCCCCAAAAAGCAGGTCTGTATTGTCTACCTTTCGATTGTGAGCGTGAAAGGGGATCCGGGGGGCGGGGGGGGGGGGGGGGGGGCACCACACTCCGCTGCGATCCGTCTCTGTCCACCCCCCCCCCCCCCCCCCCGCGGTGTCGCGTTTCATATTGTCTTCAAAGGGATAAAACAAGAATACAGCCTCGTATATAATGTCCTCTTGTCACCTCGTCTCTGGAAATGTGATCGAGCCTCGGTCGAGCGTTTCCGATGGGTGTAAATGGCGACGCGTTGCTTTGATGACTGCTGCGTGGTGCTCAGAAGTCAAGCGGCTTCAGTTTCAGTTTGTTGAAGTGACTTGGCCTTTTTCACTGATCCATGGGGACATACTGTACACTGTAAAACATGTATTCACTGTATTATTTTACAGAATACTTTTGTTTTTCTACTCTAAGTGTAAATGCCATATAAATACAGTAAATTACCTTTTTATCAAACTATTAACCATTAAATAAAGGTTGTAATCTGTAAATATATTTGATTTGAAATTTGACAGTAAGTATTTGGCAAGCCAGACATTTACAGTTTTTTTTACAGTTTTCTTTTTTTACAGTGTGTCGGCCAATCACACCAAACCTCCCATTACAGACGGCTCTGTGTAAACTGCAGGGCCAAACCTCCCGTTACAGACTGGGCTCTGTGTAAACTGCAGGGTCAAACCTCCCGTTACAGACTGGGCTCTGTGTAAACTGCAGGGCCAAACCTCCCGTTACAGACTGGGCTCTGTGTAAACTGCAGGGTCAAACCTCCCGTTACAGACTGGGCTCTGTGTAAACTGCAGGGTCAAACCTCCCGTTACAGACTGGGCTCTGTGTAAACTGCAGGGTCAAACCTCCCGTTACAGACTGGGCTCTGTGTAAAGTGACCGGGTCAGGGTCAGTGTGGCAGAACATCTGAAAGAACAGTCTGCTCTGCTTCACCGTCACGTCACTGGTGAGCTGTTTCTCTTTTATTCTCTCATACAACAGTGACACCTGAAGGGCAACTCAGTGTATTACATCTTCAGAGAGAGAGAGAGAGAGATAGGGAGAGAGAGGGAGAGAGAGAGAGAGAGAGAGAGAGAGAGAGAGAGAGAGAGAGAGAGAGAGAGAGAGAGAGAGAGAGAGAGAGAGAGATAGGGGGAGAGAGAAAGAGAGAGATAGGGAGATACCGGGAGAGAGGTGAGAGAGATGGAGAGAGAAAGAGAGAGAGAGAGATAGGGAGAGAGAGGGAGAGAGAGAGATAGGGAGAGAGAGGGAGAGAGAGAGAGATGGAGAGAGAGAGAGAGAGAGAGAGAGAGGGGGGGAGAGAGAGAGATTGTAACAACTGCAATTGTATTTAATTATATTCATTCTTTTTTTTTTACAATATAATAATACTAAATATTATTATTATTATTGTATATTCTAATCCGTTGGCAGCAAAGGTTGTTCACCGTTCATGTCAATAGAACCAATGTAATTGAATTGAAAGGGAGAAGCTGCCTCTCTTCACGGTGACTAATGAGGAAGAAGCCCTTCCAGAAGTTTCCTTTTTCTTCTCAGAAGTAGAATCTTAGAATTCAGTCTGTAGCTCAAAATCATTAAAAATGTGAATCTCATATGTGAGTTTGTATACCTGAAAGAGTCTAGGAATAAACAGGCTCTAGGAAAGAACAGTCTGCTCTGCTTCACCATCAAAACTTAAAACCAGGTTCTAAAACATAAACATAAAGACGGACAACACGCTCATCACAGACAAGCTGGATGTAGCCAATTACTTAAACACTTTCTTCACAAACATAGCCACAACACTGATAAACAAACTACCCTCACACTCAGGGCAGTATGGGGTAGAACACATAGTAGCATACTACAAGAACCTAGGCGTCCACAAAGACGACTTCAAACTGGAAATGGTAACTACAGATGAGGTACTCAAAAAACTGAGCGCCCTCCAACCGAACAAGGCCACTGGCCATGACAACATCCCCTCCAAATTCCTCAGAGACTCAGCAGCAGCCATCACCCCAGTCATCACACACATAATAAACCTCTCCATAAAACAGGGACACGTCCCCAAGGACTTCAAAATTGCGAGAGTAACACCCCTGCACAAAAAGGGCAGCAAATTAGACCCGGGCAACTACCGCCCTGTTTCTATCCTTACATCCATCTCGAAAGTCATGGAAAAAATAGTATACGAACAGATCGAAAAGTACCCCAAAAAAAAAAAGAATTCCAATCTGGCTTCAGAACATCCCACTCCACTGACACCCTTGCGGACCAGCTCAACACCTTCTACGCGCGGTTTGGTGCAAACAGTGGCACTGCTAGCCCAACGGCTAGTGACGTCACTGGTGCGCCGGCTGTTGTGGAGGGGGGGGGGGCATCCGCGGGGGGGGCGGGGACGCTCTCTCATTGACGGTACACAGTGTGAGAAGAGCATTTATACAGGTGAACACCAGGAAGGCTGCTGGCCCAGATGGTATAACAAGACGCATACTTTAGTCCTGTGCCAACCAGCTTGCCCCAGTGTTCACCGCCATATTTAATCAATCCCTGGCGGAGTCAGTGGTCCCTGCCTGCTTCAAGATGTCTACCATCATCCCTGTACTGAAGAAACCCTCCCCAACATGTCCAAATGACTACAGACCGGTGGCACTCACCTCTGTGGTCATGAAATGTTTTGAGAGGCTGGTCAAGGACCACATTTGTGCCTCCCTCCCCAGTGATATGGACCCTATGCAGTTTGCATACAGGACAAACAGGTCCACTGACGACGCGGTCTCCCAGGTACTGCACAGCACCCTCTCCCACCTCGACCGTCAGAAGGGGGGCTATGTGAGACTGTTGTTAATTGACTACAGCTCAGCGTTCAACACCATAGTCCCCACCAGACTGGTGGACAAGCTGATCGAGCTGGGTCTGAGCTCCGCCCTGAGCGCCTGGGTACTGGACTTTCTGAGTGAAAGACCCCAGGCGGTCAGGGTGGGGGGTCAGACCTCCAACACCATCACCCTGAGCATCGGGTCCCCCCAGGGCTGTGTTCTAAGCCCCCTGCTGTACTCACTCTACACACACGATTGTGTGGCCAAGTTCAGCTCCAACTCCATAGTGAAGTTCGCAGATGACACGGTGGTGGTGGGGCTGATCTCGGACAACGACGAGAAGGCCTACCGGGAGGAGGTTGAGGTACTGGAACGCTGGTGCCAGGACAACAGCCTGCTCCTGAACACTGGTAAAACCAAGGAGCTGATCGTGGATTATAGGAGAGGACAGCAGGAGACACACACACCACTGATGATTAACAGGGCTACTGTGGACAGGGTGAGCAGCTTTAAGTACCTGGGGGTCCACATCTCAGAGGATCTGACATGGTCAACACACATAGACACAGTAGTAAAGAAGGCGAAACAGCGCCTCTACCACCTGAGACAGTTAAGGAAGTTCAGAGTATCGGGGAAGATACTCCAGTCCTTCTACTCAGGAGCGGTAGAGAGCATCTTGACCGGAAACATCACTGCCTTGTATGGAAACAGCACGGCACAGGACAAGAAGGCCCTACAGAGAGTGGTGCGCTCAGCCGAGCGTACCACGGGTATTGCACTACCTCCCCTGCAGGTTCTATACAACAAGAGGTGCAAATCCAGAGCCTGCAGGATAATGAAAGACCCTCACCACCCCAATAACAGCCTGTTCCAACTGCTGAGGTCAGGCAGACGCCTGCGAACCCCAGCTACTAGGACAGAGTGGCTTAGGCTCAGCTTCTTCCCCCAGGCCATCAGAGCCTTGAACACTGAACATTGAGTGCCACAGAACACTGAACTATCCACACATAAGCATGGCCGCCTAGTTATAGTTGAAAGTGGGGGTGCAAGAATATTTTTTTATTACATTTCTTTTTTATTATAATATATATATATATTTTTTTAATTTTGGACAGGCAAGGGGTGGTTTGGAGGGGTTCCGGCACGACCCCCTCCATAGCAGATTTTTTTTTAAATTTAATGAACCTGTACGTGCAATTTCCTGCAATATAGAGCCTTCAATCTTGACCAATAAAGCTGCTCTTTTCACTATAAAACTCAGTTTATATTGCAGTATGATAGCCAATTACTATATATAATAATATATTATACTGTATATACACTGTATATTGATTTTTCGCTCATTCATTTTTATTAAATCAATCTCCTTTCAAATAGGCCAAGTTTTTAATAAGAAAGAGAAAAAAAGATATATTTCCATTACCTGTAAATCTGTGTCTCTTTCTCTCCTTCTCTGCCTCCTCCCTGAGTCTGCAGTGCACAATCATGACATCGATCTAAAAAAAAAAAAAAAAAAAAAAAAGTAAAAAAAAAAATGGAGGCCCCTCGTCACTATAGGCCCACGGGCCGCGGCCGTCGTTAATCCGGCCCTGCTCGTCTGCCATATAGATAGCGATAGCGTTAACGTTTGGAAATGAAGTCAACGTCATCCAGCTCACACCACATATCTAGATAACGTTAGCTAGCGGCTAGCACTAAAGCTAACGCCAACCAGAGAGGGAAACGTTATTATTATTTATTCGAGGAAACCGTATGACCAGATCGCAATTCGGGACCGTGAAACACTTTTATGTATTGCGTGGTAGAACCGTAGAAGTTCTACTACCACTCAATAGTAACTTATGTCTAACATAATCCTTTTATTTGAACAACTTACTGGAAAAGCCTGCCTGCCTGCCTGCCACCAATATTATGACACACTCTGTGGGCTTTGATATTTACACTGACTCCTGCAGCCAGACTGCAGCGCTGTGAGGCAGTGTGAGCCAAGGTCTACGCGCTGGAGATGGGAGGAACTGGATCAAACCATAATGGGGCAGGGGGGGGGGGGGGTTCGCAATCTTTGGAAACTTAAAAACGTGTTATTAAGTGTCATTGCGTATTATTAATTTGATTGAAATTACGTAGTTATGGTTAGATTTATATATTGGGGGGGGTATATCATATTTTTCATATGATCAAAAAGTGGTGGAGCAAGATCATATCCTTGCTCCCCCAAGTTCAATAGTGAGAGAGCAGCTGCTCCGCGTGCTCGTAAGGCCAGGCGCCTATGCACATAAGCACACATGAACACACACCGACACGCACGCTGTGCACGCTCACACACTAGCAGCCACTTAACAC
>NC_140180.1:109949234-110007948 GCF_963971535.1 Notolepis coatsorum | reverse complement strand
GCGACCCGGACTGGGGGGGGGGGGGGTGGAAATCTGCAGCGGCGTGAGGGAACGGCGGTGAAAACAGGAGGCCCTTCACGTCAGGGGCTCCGCGACGACAAGGGGGTCACTCTGGAAAAACCCCTGGAACCTGGAGGAGCGTTAAAGTAATACAGACGCCGCAATACATCCGCTGTCGGCGTTAAACCGCTCGGGCCGCTCGCTCGCACGCTGTGTTTCCTGGACAAGAGGCGCCGTTGTTGCGCGGGGCGCTCACTTGCCCGAGGTACAATAACCTTTTTGTAAAAGACGGTCCAGATTGAACTGCCCCCCCATCCATCCACCCTTCCCTCCCTCCCTAATACCCTCCTCACTCCCTCCCTCCCCCCCCTCCCTCCCTCCCTCCCTCCCTAATACCCTCCTCACTCCCTCCCTCCCTCGCCTCAAACTCAAGTCAATGATTCAATTGTACAACTACCAGTTTAACCTCCGTGTCAACATTGTTATTCTATGGCCCTTGAAGAACTAGACCGTGTTCCTTTTGAATGAGACGCTTGTACGATTAGCATCTCATTAACTACGTGGGTAACGGGACAGACGGCTGGTCGAGGAGCGTCTGCACCTCTTCATCTTCTCTCTAATGTCTCAATTTGATCTTCATGGTCGAGCTTTGACTTCAGTGTATGTTGATAGATTTCTTACGAGAGCGCAGACTGTATTCTGGTGTTTCTTTGGGAGGAAGCGGCCCTTACAGGGACAGTTCTGATGTCTGGAACCCTACATCTACTATTCCCTACTTAGTATTCACCAATGATGTTGTTGATTGGTGGAGTCCTTTCTCAGCACAACCCACGCCGTACGACTAGCTCCGGATAGTTAGCCGCGATGCAAAGTCAATGGGGTCGAGCTCCTGTCTGTACAAGGTGCCAGTGTTGTAGGGGTCCAGCTCCTGTCTGTACACGGTGCCAGTGTTGTAGGGGTCCAGCTCCTGTCTGTACAAGGTGCCAGTGTTGTAGGGGTCCAGCTCCTGTCTGTAGAAGGTGCCAGTGTTGTAGGGGTCCAGCTCCTGTCTGTACAAGGTGCCAGTGTTGTAGGGGTCCAGCTCCTGTCTGTACAAGGTGCCAGTGTTGTAGGGGTCCAGCTCCTGTCTGTACAAGGTGCCAGTGTTGTAGGGGTCCAGCTCCTGTCTGTACAAGGTGCCAGTGTTGTAGGGGTCCAGCTCCTGTCTGTACAAGGTGCCAGTGTTGTAGGGGTCCAGCTCCTGTCTGTACAAGGTGCCAGTGTTTTTTTTTTTTTTTTTAATTTTTTTTATTATTGCAAAACAAAACTTATTAAAAGTCAGTACTCAACACACAATGTATAATGAAACTTTCAGTAAAGGTGGTTAAAATATATGCAAGTACAGAAACAGGATAAAACAAAAATAGTCAATAATAACATTTTAACCGTATACCGTGTATATCCAGCGAAGTTACAATTATATAAATGTTAGTATATAATATACCCCGAATACCTATTTTCTAAAACCCTACACACATATGCTCCAGCTCAAATCCCCCCCTCCCGGACCCCCCCTTGGATAGTACCTCTATTATCCCTCACTCCTAACCAGACATCACCATTATAGGCTAGCTTTTATTCTCTCCACCACTTCTAACCACATTAACATTTTGGATTCATTGAGCCCTAGAATTCTTGCTGTTGATATTTCTTGATATATCACATCAAGATATGTAAGAAACCACACTTTCCGGCACATTTTTTCCGGTTGAAACCAACGTGATGCAATCAGTTTTTTAGCTACTGTGATACCCGATAAAACCAATCTTTTTAGTTGTGGGTTCACTGCAAACTCAAAAACATCATTCAATAGCAATACCGCGGGGTGTACAGGTATATTCCAAAATACGAGTATTGATAATTGTTGGGACACATCTTCCCAGAATGCCTTAACTGGTGGGCAGTCCCAATACATGTGCATAAATGTTCCTTCGTCCCCATTTGTACATTGGGAGCATTTGGAGTTTTGTATAAGCCCCATTTTGCACAGCCTTATAGGAGTCAAGTATGTCCTGTGAATATAGTTCAGATTGATTTATTGATGATCCGGGTTCCTTGATGTAAGTCGGACATTTGCCCAGGCTCCTTGCCAATCAAAGTCATTTTCCAGGTCTGGTATATCCCTCCTCCAGACATTGTCTAGTTGAAGGGTTTCGTACGAGGACGTTAGTAATTGTGAATAAAAACCTGATACAAAACCTCCCAATGTATTTCTGTCATAGAAAAATTTGTGGTATCTGTGGTGTTCAATTGGTATGTGTAATGGAACACCGTGAGATCTCATACAAAGTTTTAACTGTATGTAAAAAAGCCATGTGGACTCGGTGAGGTTAAACTTTATGCATATTTCGACATAACTACAGAGGCCCTTGTTATTAAAAATATCCCCTAATGAGTGTATGCCTCTTTCTTCCCATACAGGGAATCTTATAGGTCGTTTTCCCATTAAGAGAGCATTGTTATTGAATATGGGAGTGTGATTATGCCATACTTGATTGTTAGGAAATTTCCTTTGAGTTTCCCGCCATGTCCTGATTGCATGGGTTATTATTGGGCCAAATTCTCGCTCACAATGCTTGATTGAAAGTTTAGTGTATGCTATGTCTTTCAATCTCTGTGGGGCTACTATGTTTTCTTCTAATTCTCTCCAAGATACCAAAGCCTCGGGGTCAAACCATATCTTCTTCAATGGTCTTAATGTGAAGGCATTAAAATATTGTAAAAAATCTGGGACTGCCATGCCACCGTCTGCTTTACTTCTCTGTGCGGTGGATCTTTTTATGCGAGGTGGTTTGTTATTCCAAATAAATTTGTATGTGGAGGTTTGTAATCTTTTCCAGTAGCCCTCTGGAGGAGGTAACGGAAGCATTGAGCTGAAGAAATTGATTCTTGGTAATACATCCATCTTAACTATTGATACCCTTGCCTGTACTGAGTTTTTAAGTTTTGCCCACCTGTCCAGGTCGTCCTTGATTTTGTTCTGTATTTTTGTGTAATTGTGCTTCACCGTTTGTCTTATGGTGGGGAATATTTCCACTCCCAAGCATCTGAAATGTTTTACCATCGGTATCGCACCTGGGAGGGTTATACCTTTTTTTGCAGGGGTGTTAAGTGGAAGGAAAGCCGACTTCGGCCAATTTATCTTAAATCCCGATAGATCACCAAAGTTCTCAATCAACTTGAGCAGATGAGGCAATGTGGTGTTGGGGTTTTGCATGAACAATATTACGTCGTCCGCATATAAACTAATTTTTTGTTGTGTGCCCTTGATTACGATTGGTTCTATGGATTGGGATTGTCTTATATATTGTGCTAAAGGCTCTAATGATAAATTGAATAGTCCGGGACTAAGAGGGCAACCCTGTCTGGCAGAGCGTGATACCGGAAAGATTTTGGAGATGATTGTGCCTGTTGTAATCATGGCCGATGGGTCCTTGTATAGTACTTTAATCATATCAATGAAACCTTTTCCTAACCCCATCCTTTCCAATACTGCCCATAGAAACGACCATTCCAACCTGTCAAATGCTTTCATAGCATCCAGGGATAGTATCGCCTTAGGTGTGATGTCCTCTTTGTCTGTATCTAGTACGTGAAGTATTCGCCTTATGTTATCATTGATCAGGCGACCTTTTATGAAGCCTGTTTGGTCCGTATGAACTAAAGACGTCATATGCTTTTGCAATCTGATGGCTAATATCTTAGAGTACAGTTTGACATCGGTTCCGAGGAGGCTTAAAGGACGGTAACTACCGCATTCAGTGGGGTCTTTGTCTTTTTTGTGAAGAACTGAAATGAGTGCGGTATTTTGGTGTTCGATGAAGCTTCCCTCTTTGACTGAGTATAAGATCATATTTAGTAATAAGGGTCCAAATATGTCCCAGCAAGAAATGTACATTTCTGATGGGATACCGTCAATTCCCGGAGCTTTGCCGTTTTTCATTCCGGATATGGCCTTCTTGAGTTCTTCTAATGTGATCGGTACTTCTAACTGTTTAGCGTCTTCATCTGTAAGTTTAGGGAGAGTAATTTGATTAAGATATGTGTCTAATTTGTCCTGATCAAAGGTCGTTTCTGAGTTATATAAATCGGAGTAGAATTCTTTGAATGTATCGTTTATTATTTTGGGTTCTGTTACTAGAGCTTGTTGTTTCCTAATGGCAGTTATATCTGCAAATTTTGCATTAATTCTTAGTCGCATGGCTAATAGGTGACTAGGTTTAGAACCTTGGAAGTACTGCTGTTGTCTAGTGCTGCGTATTTGCAATTCCGATTTTTGTCTGTACATTGCTTTGATCTCGGTCTTTAGAATGTTAACTTGGTTATCTAGTCTAGTAGAGTTGTTGTATTTTAAAGAATTAAAAAGCGTTGAGTAAAGCGTTTCCTTTTCAGACAGTTTTGTGTTTTGATTTTTGCGCAATATGGAGGTAAATCTATCCGAGAAATCCTTGATCATACTCTTTACCGACATCCATAATATTCTGGGATCTTGCACCGAGTTAGTATTAACTTGTAGGAATACTGTGAGAGCTTCTTTAATTTGTGTAATGAATTCCTTGTTGTTAAGCAGCATCGAATTAAAACGCCATCTTGGGGCCCGGGTAGATAATGTACCAAATGTTGCTTTCAGGATTAAGTAGCAGTGATCTGATAGCGCATTGGGTGTCATTTCCACTTCGTATTTATCAAATATTCTCGGGGATGCAAAGACGTAATCAATTCTGGATAGTGTGTTGTGTCTCGCCGAACGACAGGAGTACTTGCGGGTCATGGGGTTAAGTGAACGCCATAAATCAGTTACTCCTGTTGATTTCGACCAATCTTTTAATGCTTTAGATGAATTCTTTTGTTCGCTGGAGAAGGAAAGGTAAGTTTTGTCCATCCTTGGGTTCCAAATGGCATTAAAATCCGCACCTATTATGTATGAGTACTCGGGATGGTTTAACATTTCTCCTGTTAGTGAAGTGAAGAAACCCACTTCGTACAAATTCGGGGCATATACCGCTGCCAATGCAATTTTCCTGTTATTGTGTATAATCCTAGCTATAGTTATGCGCCCCTCAGCATCCGACCATACCCCTTTCAATTCGATATTTAATTTGCGTCTGACGACTATGGCTACCCCTCTAGTTCTCGTAGCAAAAGAAGAGTGACCAATATTATGGTATATGTTATCCGCTAACGTATTTATGTCTCCCTCTAAAATGTGCGTTTCGCTTAATAGAGCCACGTCCACATGTTCTTTTTTCATCAGTGTGAGCACGCTTTTGCGCTTGTGTTGTTTGTTTATCCCACCGGTGTTCCATACCATTATATTCAAACTAGCCATAGTCTATGCATGTTTTCGTGTAGTTTTTGGTAATGTTTCTGGAGTATGAAGCTACAATAGATGCACATCCAATTAATGAGGTCCCGTTGAGAGCTGAGCTTAAAAACATATATATATACAAATAAAAATCCCCTATTTTCCCCTCTCCCAGAAAGTCGAACATGCCTGTGTTCCAAGAACACATCCTCCGCGATTGACTTTCTCCCATGGTCCACCGGATTGCCCAACCTGAGCATTGTAATCCTAATTTTCCTATGCTCATTGCCATAGGATCTAACATTTCCATTCTATTGCAATAGAATGTCGCTTTTGGTCTTGCACCTTCCCTTACTGTAATGAAGTATTGTGATAATTAACCTAAAGATAAAAATAAAAAATAAAATAAAAAGAGAATAAACCTTTATCGACATATTCCTTTGAACCCTCCACCAACGTGTGAGGGAAAAAAAAAGGAAAAGATTGTAGATCAGTATTGACACTTAATGTGAAGAACATTGGAAAAGAATAATGTAAGTTACAATATATTTAAAAAATATATAGTAATATTGACACCTTAATGTGAAGAACATTTGAAAAGAACAATGTAAGTTAAATTATGTTTAAAAAATATAGGGTGATGAGAAGAAAAAATTTAATAAAATAAAAATCAATGGAAAGATATAGATAAGGAATAAGAGATAAATAATTATCAACGTGGAGAAGCCACTAGAACCGATTTAACTGATTAGATAAGATAGAAAAGCAGCGCCTTTTAGCGCTTCAATGTGCCTTTAATGGAGTGATTACTTAAATTGTTAGAATAACCTTGCTGTGCCCATACGTTTATGTGTGGATAATTTTAAAGTATTATTAAGGGCTGATTGCACTTCATTTAATTTATATATGCTATGTGTATGCACACCGAATGTTATTGTTAGAGTTGTATGCTTCGTTGTCATGGTGCCTTATATTCTAGAAGGTTGTAGAATATACTAGTGCCTAGACTATTTTACTTCGTTGTCATGGTGCCTTATATTCTAGAAGGTTGTAGGGTGCCAGTGTTGTAGGGGTCGAGCTCCTGTCTGTACAAGGTGCCAGTGTTGTAGGGGTCCAGCTCCTGTCTGTACAAGGTGCCAGTGTTGTAGGGGTCCAGCTCCTGTCTGTACAAGGTGCCAGTGTTGTAGGGGTCCAGCTCCTGTCTGTACAAGTGTTGTAGCCGAGTCACTAAATCTCGAGTCCGAGTCGAGTCTCGAGTCCCCAGTGTTCGAGTCCGAGTCACCAAAGAAGAGCCAGAGTCGAGTCCCCATTACCCTAGTCCGAGTCTGAGTCCAAGTCATCAAGGTTGAGTCCACTCCACTCTGGCAGTCAAAGAGCTGACATACAAATAGAAAAAGGTTCTACATTAAACATAAATGAATCACCGTTTCAAAGGGAGTTAATTTACTTTGTGACACAATAGCCAAACAAATACACTAGCCATCAATATCTTATGCCAAATGATTAGGTCTTGTTACAAAAAATAAATACAAAAATAACTGTATTTATCAATGAACAAGTCCGAGTCCTCGTCTGCACCTTCCGAGTCCGAATGCAGTCAGTGCTCGAGTCCAAGTCGAGTCACGAGTCCTGAAAATCAGTCCTGGACTCGGACTCGAGCACTACAACACTGGTACAAGCTGACTGAGGACAAATGGAATCGACTAGATGTCAGCGAGCCTCAGTCAGATCCTCAGATTTGAATCGGCTCAAATCAAAACACAATGTATATTACATATTACATATATATTTTATGACTAGAAGAAAACGGACACGGTGCCAATTAATCTCCAGGGTCCCAGCTGTCAGATGACGTACGACACTACTGTGTGGCTTCTGCTGTTGACTTTGTAACCCCCCCCCCCCCCCCATCTGCCAAAGACCCCCTGGTGGTATCACAATATACTACAGTCTCTCTTACGCCAGTGTTTACAGACGTCACCATGGCAACCAAACCTTTTACAGTAAAACAAATACAGTTAAAACAATCGGTCAGAACAGAGGGCTTGGTTCATGCGTAGAGAATGAAAACGGTGTCTCCATTCACATTTGATTTAACCCTTTCACTACCACACTACCAAAATGGTTAACCCTTTCACTGCGACAATACAGAAGGTTAACCCTTTCACTACCACACTACAGATGGTAACCGTCTGTAGTGTGGTAGTGAAAGGGTTAACCTTCTGTAGTGTGGTAGTGAAAGGTTAACCTTCTGTAGTGTGGCAGTGAAAGTGTTACGTTTTATTTTTGGACCTGGGTCTACAGTACCAGTATGTTCTGACTCCTCCTCCCTCTCTGCTGGGTCTACAGTACCAGTACGTTCTGACTCCTCCTCCCTCTCTGCTGGGTCTACAGTACCAGTACGTTCTGACTCCTCCTCCCTCTCTGCTGGGTCTACAGTACCAGTACGTTCTGACTCCTCCTCCCTCTCTGCTGGGTCTACAGTACCAGTACGTTCTGACTCCTCCCTCTCTGCTGGGTCTACAGTACCAGTACGTTCTGACTCCTCCCTCTCTGCTGGGTCTACAGTACCAGTACGTTCTGACTCCTCCTCCCTCTCTGCTGGGTCTACAGTACCAGTACGTTCTGACTCCTCCCTCTCTGCTGGGTCTACAGTACCAGTACGTTCTGACTCCTCCCTCTCTGCTGGGTCTACAGTACCAGTACGTTCTGACTCCTCCCTCTCTGCTGGGTCTAGAGTACCAGTATGTTCTGACTCCTCCCTCTCTGCTGGGTCTACAGTACCAGTACGTTCTGACTCCTCCCTCTCTGCTGGGTCTACAGTACCAGTACGTTCTGACTCCTCCCTCTCTGCTGGGTCTACAGTACCAGTACGTTCTGGCTCCTCCCTCTCTGCTGGGTCTACAGTACCAGTACGTTCTGACTCCTCCCTCTCTGCTGGGTCTACAGTACCAGTACGTTCTGACTCCTCCCTCTCTGCTGGGTCTACAGTACCAGTACGTTCTGACTCCTCCCTCTCTGCTGGGTCTACAGTACCAGTACGTTCTGACTCCTCCCTCTCTGCTGGGTCTACAGTACCAGTACGTTCTGGCTCCTCCCTCTCTGCTGGGTCTACAGTACCAGTACGTTCTGGCTCCTCCCTCTCTGCTGGGTCTACAGTACCAGTACGTTCTGACTCCTCCCTCTCTGCTGGGTCTACAGTACCAGTACGTTCTGACTCCTCCTCCCTCTCTGCTGGGTCTACAGTACCAGTACGTTCTGACTCCTCCCTCTCTGCTGGGTCTACAGTACCAGTACGTTCTGACTCCTCCCTCTCTGCTGGGTCTACAGTACCAGTACGTTCTGGCTCCTCCCTCTCTGCTGGGTCTACAGTACCAGTACGTTCTGACTCCTCCCTCTCTGCTGGGTCTACAGTACCAGTACGTTCTGACTCCTCCCTCTCTGCTGGGTCTACAGTACCAGTACGTTCTGGCTCCTCCCTCTCTGCTGGGTCTACAGTACCAGTACGTTCTGACTCCTCCCTCTCTGCTGGGTCTACAGTACCAGTACGTTCTGACTCCTCCTCCCTCTCTGCTGGGTCTACAGTACCAGTACGTTCTGACTCCTCCTCCCTCTCTGCTGGGTCTACAGTACCAGTACGTTCTGACTCCTCCTCCCTCTCTGCTGGGTCTACAGTACCAGTACGTTCTGACTCCTCCTCCCTCTCTGCTGGGTCTACAGTACCAGTACGTTCTGACTCCTCCCTCCCTGCTGGGTCTACAGTACCAGTACGTTCTGGCTCCTCCTCCCTCTCTGCTGGGTCTACAGTACCAGTACGTTCTGGCTCCTCCTCCCTCTCTGCTGGGTCTACAGTACCAGTACGTTCTGACTCCTCCCTCTCTGCTGGGTCTACAGTACCAGTACGTTCTGACTCCTCCCTCTCTGCTGGGTCTACAGTACCAGTACGTTCTGACTCCTCCCTCTCTGCTGGGTCTACAGTACCAGTACGTTCTGACTCCTCCTCCCTCTCTGCTGGGTCTACAGTACCAGTACGTTCTGACTCCTCCCTCTCTGCTGGGTCTACAGTACCAGTACGTTCTGACTCCTCCCTCTCTGCTGGGTCTACAGTACCAGTACGTTCTGGCTCCTCCCTCTCTGCTGGGTCTACAGTACCAGTACGTTCTGACTCCTCCTCCCTCTCTGCTGGGTCTACAGTACCAGTACGTTCTGACTCCTCCTCCCTGGCTGCTGGGTCTACAGTACCAGTACGTTCTGACTCCTCCCTCTCTGCTGGGTCTACAGTACCAGTACGTTCTGACTCCTCCCTGTCTGCTGGGTCTACAGTACCAGTACGTTCTGACTCCTCCTCCCTCTCTGCTGGGTCTACAGTACCAGTACGTTCTGACTCCTCCCTCTCTGCTGGGTCTACAGTACCAGTACGTTCTGACTCCTCCCTCTCTGCTGGGTCTACAGTACCAGTACGTTCTGACTCCTCCTCCCTCTCTGCTGGGTCTACAGTACCAGTACGTTCTGACTCCTCCTCCCTCTCTGCTGGGTCTACAGTACCAGTACGTTCTGACTCCTCCTCCCTCTCTGCTGGGTCTACAGTACCAGTACGTTCTGACTCCTCCCTCTCTGCTGGGTCTACAGTACCAGTACGTTCTGACTCCTCCCTCTCTGCTGGGTCTACAGTACCAGTACGTTCTGACTCCTCCCTCTCTGCTGGGTCTACAGTACCAGTACGTTCTGGCTCCTCCCTCTCTGCTGGGTCTACAGTACCAGTACGTTCTGACTCCTCCCTCTCTGCTGGGTCTACAGTACCAGTACGTTCTGACTCCTCCTCCCTCTCTGCTGGGTCTACAGTACCAGTACGTTCTGACTCCTCCTCCCTCTCTGCTGGGTCTACAGTACCAGTACGTTCTGGCTCCTCCCTCTCTGTCTGCTGGGTCTACAGTACCAGTACGTTCTGACTCCTCCCTCTCTGCTGGGTCTACAGTACCAGTACGTTCTGACTCCTCCCTCTCTGCTGGGTCTACAGTACCAGTACGTTCTGACTCCTCCTCTCTGCTGGGTCTACAGTACCAGTACGTTCTGGCTCCTCCCTCTCTGCTGGGTCTACAGTACCAGTACGTTCTGGCTCCTCCTCCCTCTCTGCTGGGTCTACAGTACCAGTACGTTCTGACTCCTCCCTCTCTGCTGGGTCTACAGTACCAGTACGTTCTGACTCCTCCCTCTCTGCTGGGTCTACAGTACCAGTACGTTCTGACTCCTCCTCCCTCTCTGCTGGGTCTACAGTACCAGTACGTTCTGACTCCTCCCTCTCTGCTGGGTCTACAGTACCAGTACGTTCTGACTCCTCCTCCCTCTCTGCTGGGTCTACAGTACCAGTACGTTCTGACTCCTCCCTCTCTGCTGGGTCTACAGTACCAGTACGTTCTGGCTCCTCCCTCTCTGCTGGGTCTACAGTACCAGTACGTTCTGACTCCTCCCTCTCTGCTGGGTCTACAGTACCAGTACGTTCTGACTCCTCCCTCTCTGCTGGGTCTACAGTACCAGTACGTTCTGACTCCTCCCTCTCTGCTGGGTCTACAGTACCAGTACGTTCTGACTCCTCCCTCTCTGCTGGGTCTACAGTACCAGTACGTTCTGACTCCTCCTCCTCTCTGCTGGGTCTACAGTACCAGTACGTTCTGGCTCCTCCCTCTCTGCTGGGTCTACAGTACCAGTACGTTCTGACTCCTCCCTCTCTGCTGGGTCTACAGTACCAGTACGTTCTGACTCCTCCTCCCTCTCTGCTGGGTCTACAGTACCAGTACGTTCTGACTCCTCCTCCCTCTCTGCTGGGTCTACAGTACCAGTACGTTCTGACTCCTCCCTCTCTGCTGGGTCTACAGTACCAGTACGTTCTGACTCCTCCTCCCTCTCTGCTGGGTCTACAGTACCAGTACGTTCTGACTCCTCCCTCTCTGCTGGGTCTACAGTACCAGTACGTTCTGACTCCTCCTCCCTCTCTGCTGGGTCTACAGTACCAGTACGTTCTGACTCCTCCTCCCTCTCTGCTGGGTCTACAGTACCAGTACGTTCTGACTCCTCCCTCTCTGCTGGGTCTACAGTACCAGTACGTTCTGACTCCTCCCTCTCTGCTGGGTCTACAGTACCAGTACGTTCTGGCTCCTCCCTCTCTGCTGGGTCTACAGTACCAGTACGTTCTGACTCCTCCTCCCTCTCTGCTGGGTCTACAGTACCAGTACGTTCTGGCTCCTCCCTCTCTGCTGGGTCTACAGTACCAGTACGTTCTGGCTCCTCCCTCTCTGCTGGGTCTACAGTACCAGTACGTTCTGACTCCTCCCTCTCTGCTGGGTCTACAGTACCAGTACGTTCTGGCTCCTCCCTCTCTGCTGGGTCTACAGTACCAGTACGTTCTGACTCCTCCTCCCTCTCTGCTGGGTCTACAGTACCAGTACGTTCTGACTCCTCCTCCCTCTCTGCTGGGTCTACAGTACCAGTACGTTCTGACTCCTCCTCCCTCTCTGCTGGGTCTACAGTACCAGTACGTTCTGACTCCTCCTCCCTCTCTGCTGGGTCTACAGTACCAGTACGTTCTGACTCCTCCCTCTCTGCTGGGTCTACAGTACCAGTACGTTCTGACTCCTCCTCCCTCTCTGCTGGGTCTACAGTACCAGTACGTTCTGACTCCTCCTCCCTCTCTGCTGGGTCTACAGTACCAGTACGTTCTGACTCCTCCCTCTCTGCTGGGTCTACAGTACCAGTACGTTCTGACTCCTCCCTCTCTGCTGGGTCTACAGTACCAGTACGTTCTGACTCCTCCCTCTCTGCTGGGTCTACAGTACCAGTACGTTCTGACTCCTCCCTCTCTGCTGGGTCTACAGTACCAGTACGTTCTGGCTCCTCCCTCTCTGCTGGGTCTACAGTACCAGTACGTTCTGACTCCTCCCTCTCTGCTGGGTCTACAGTACCAGTACGTTCTGACTCCTCCCTCTCTGCTGGGTCTACAGTACCAGTACGTTCTGACTCCTCCCTGTCTGCTGGGTCTACAGTACCAGTACGTTCTGCCTCCTCCCTCTCTGCTGGGTCTACAGTACCAGTACGTTCTGACTCCTCCTCCCTCTCTGCTGGGTCTACAGTACCAGTACGTTCTGACTCCTCCCTCTCTGCTGGGTCTACAGTACCAGTACGTTCTGGCTCCTCCCTCTCTGCTGGGTCTACAGTACCAGTACGTTCTGACTCCTCCCTCTCTGCTGGGTCTACAGTACCAGTACGTTCTGACTCCTCCCTCTCTGCTGGGTCTACAGTACCAGTACGTTCTGGCTCCTCCCTCCCTGCTGGGTCTACAGTACCAGTACGTTCTGACTCCTCCTCCCTCTCTGCTGGGTCTACAGTACCAGTACGTTCTGACTCCTCCTCCCTCTCTGCTGGGTCTACAGTACCAGTACGTTCTGACTCCTCCTCCCTCTCTGCTGGGTCTACAGTACCAGTACGTTCTGGCTCCTCCCTCTCTGCTGGGTCTACAGTACCAGTACGTTCTGACTCCTCCCTCTCTGCTGGGTCTACAGTACCAGTACGTTCTGACTCCTCCCTCTCTGCTGGGTCTACAGTACCAGTACGTTCTGACTCCTCCTCCCTCTCTGCTGGGTCTACAGTACCAGTACGTTCTGACTCCTCCTCCCTCTCTGCTGGGTCTACAGTACCAGTACATTCTGGCTCCTCCTCCCTCTCTGCTGGGTCTACAGTACCAGTACGTTCTGGCTCCTCCTCCCTCTCTGCTGGGTCTACAGTACCAGTACGTTCTGACTCCTCCCTCTCTGCTGGGTCTACAGTACCAGTACGTTCTGACTCCTCCTCCCTCTCTGCTGGGTCTACAGTACCAGTACGTTCTGACTCCTCCTCCCTCTCTGCTGGGTCTACAGTACCAGTACGTTCTGACTCCTCCCTCTCTGCTGGGTCTACAGTACCAGTACGTTCTGACTCCTCCTCCCTCTCTGCTGGGTCTACAGTACCAGTACGTTCTGACTCCTCCTCCCTCTCTGCTGGGTCTACAGTACCAGTACGTTCTGACTCCTCCTCCCTCCCTGCTGGGTCTACAGTACCAGTACGTTCTGGCTCCTCCCTCTCTGCTGGGTCTACAGTACCAGTACGTTCTGACTCCTCCCTCTCTGCTGGGTCTACAGTACCAGTACGTTCTGACTCCTCCTCCCTCTCTGCTGGGTCTACAGTACCAGTACGTTCTGGCTCCTCCCTCTCTGCTGGGTCTACAGTACCAGTACGTTCTGACTCCTCCTCCCTCTCTGCTGGGTCTACAGTACCAGTACGTTCTGGCTCCTCCCTCTCTGCTGGGTCTACAGTACCAGTACGTTCTGACTCCTCCCTCTCTGCTGGGTCTACAGTACCAGTACGTTCTGACTCCTCCCTCTCTGCTGGGTCTACAGTACCAGTACGTTCTGACTCCTCCTCCCTCTCTGCTGGGTCTACAGTACCAGTACGTTCTGACTCCTCCCTCTCTGCTGGGTCTACAGTACCAGTACGTTCTGGCTCCTCCCTCTCTGCTGGGTCTACAGTACCAGTACGTTCTGGCTCCTCCCTCTCTGCTGGGTCTACAGTACCAGTACGTTCTGACTCCTCCTCCCTCTCTGCTGGGTCTACAGTACCAGTACGTTCTGACTCCTCCCTCTCTGCTGGGTCTACAGTACCAGTACGTTCTGGCTCCTCCTCCCTCTCTGCTGGGTCTACAGTACCAGTACGTTCTGGCTCCTCCCTCTCTGCTGGGTCTACAGTACCAGTACGTTCTGACTCCTCCTCCCTCTCTGCTGGGTCTACAGTACCAGTACGTTCTGACTCCTCCTCCCTCTCTGCTGGGTCTACAGTACCAGTACGTTCTGACTCCTCCTCCCTCTCTGCTGGGTCTACAGTACCAGTACGTTCTGACTCCTCCTCCCTCTCTGCTGGGTCTACAGTACCAGTACGTTCTGACTCCTCCCTCTCTGCTGGGTCTACAGTACCAGTACGTTCTGACTCCTCCCTCTCTGCTGGGTCTACAGTACCAGTACGTTCTGACTCCTCCCTCTCTGCTGGGTCTACAGTACCAGTACGTTCTGACTCCTCCCTCTCTGCTGGGTCTACAGTACCAGTACGTTCTGACTCCTCCCTCTCTGCTGGGTCTACAGTACCAGTACGTTCTGGCTCCTCCCTCTCTGCTGGGTCTACAGTACCAGTACGTTCTGACTCCTCCTCCCTCTCTGCTGGGTCTACAGTACCAGTACGTTCTGGCTCCTCCTCCCTCTCTGCTGGGTCTACAGTACCAGTACGTTCTGGCTCCTCCCTCTCTGCTGGGTCTACAGTACCAGTACGTTCTGACTCCTCCCTCTCTGCTGGGTCTACAGTACCAGTACGTTCTGACTCCTCCTCCCTCTCTGCTGGGTCTACAGTACCAGTACGTTCTGACTCCTCCCTCTCTGCTGGGTCTACAGTACCAGTACGTTCTGGCTCCTCCTCCCTCTCTGCTGGGTCTACAGTACCAGTACGTTCTGACTCCTCCCTCTCTGCTGGGTCTACAGTACCAGTACGTTCTGACTCCTCCTCCCTCTCTGCTGGGTCTACAGTACCAGTACGTTCTGGCTCCTCCCTCTCTGCTGGGTCTACAGTACCAGTACGTTCTGGCTCCTCCTCCCTCTCTGCTGGGTCTACAGTACCAGTACGTTCTGGCTCCTCCCTCTCTGCTGGGTCTACAGTACCAGTACGTTCTGACTCCTCCCTCTCTGCTGGGTCTACAGTACCAGTACGTTCTGGCTCCTCCCTCTCTGCTGGGTCTACAGTACCAGTACGTTCTGACTCCTCCTCCCTCTCTGCTGGGTCTACAGTACCAGTACGTTCTGACTCCTCCCTCTCTGCTGGGTCTACAGTACCAGTACGTTCTGACTCCTCCTCCCTCTCTGCTGGGTCTACAGTACCAGTACGTTCTGACTCCTCCCTCTCTGCTGGGTCTACAGTACCAGTACGTTCTGACTCCTCCCTCTCTGCTGGGTCTACAGTACCAGTA
Source organism: Notolepis coatsorum (assembly GCF_963971535.1). NCBI lineage: Eukaryota > Metazoa > Chordata > Actinopteri > Aulopiformes > Paralepididae > Notolepis > Notolepis coatsorum. The sequence goes on along the minus strand of NC_140180.1, from coordinate 109,992,571 downwards.
CGTTCTGACTCCTCCCTCTCTGCTGGGTCTACAGTACCAGTACGTTCTGACTCCTCCCTCTCTGCTGGGTCTACAGTACCAGTACGTTCTGACTCCTCCTCCCTGTCTGCTGGGTCTACAGTACCAGTACGTTCTGACTCCTCCCTCTCTGCTGGGTCTACAGTACCAGTACGTTCTGACTCCTCCCTCTCTGCTGGGTCTACAGTACCAGTACGTTCTGACTCCTCCCTCTCTGCTGGGTCTACAGTACCAGTACGTTCTGACTCCTCCCTCTCTGCTGGGTCTACAGTACCAGTACGTTCTGACTCCTCCCTCTCTGCTGGGTCTACAGTACCAGTACGTTCTGACTCCTCCCTCTCTGCTGGGTCTACAGTACCAGTACGTTCTGACTCCTCTCTCTCTGCTGGGTCTACAGTACCAGTACGTTCTGCCTCCTCCCTCTCTGCTGGGTCTACAGTACCAGTACGTTCTGGCTCCTCCCTGTCTGCTGGGTCTACAGTACCAGTACGTTCTGACTCCTCCCTCTCTGCTGGGTCTACAGTACCAGTACGTTCTGACTCCTCCCTCTCTGCTGGGTCTACAGTACCAGTACGTTCTGACTCCTCCCTCTCTGCTGGGTCTACAGTACCAGTACGTTCTGACTCCTCCCTCTCTGCTGGGTCTACAGTACCAGTACGTTCTGGCTCCTCCCTCTCTGCTGGGTCTACAGTACCAGTACGTTCTGACTCCTCCTCCCTCTCTGCTGGGTCTACAGTACCAGTACGTTCTGACTCCTCCCTCTCTGCTGGGTCTACAGTACCAGTACGTTCTGACTCCTCCTCCCTCTCTGCTGGGTCTACAGTACCAGTACGTTCTGACTCCTCCCTCTCTGCTGGGTCTACAGTACCAGTACGTTCTGACTCCTCCCTCTCTGCTGGGTCTACAGTACCAGTACGTTCTGACTCCTCCTCCCTCTCTGCTGGGTCTACAGTACCAGTACGTTCTGACTCCTCCCTCTCTGCTGGGTCTACAGTACCAGTACGTTCTGACTCCTCCCTCTCTGCTGGGTCTACAGTACCAGTACGTTCTGGCTCCTCCCTCTCTGCTGGGTCTACAGTACCAGTACGTTCTGGCTCCTCCCTCTCTGCTGGGTCTACAGTACCAGTACGTTCTGACTCCTCCCTCTCTGCTGGGTCTACAGTACCAGTACGTTCTGACTCCTCCTCCCTCTCTGCTGGGTCTACAGTACCAGTACGTTCTGACTCCTCCTCCTCTCTGCTGGGTCTACAGTACCAGTACGTTCTGGCTCCTCCCTCTCTGCTGGGTCTACAGTACCAGTACGTTCTGACTCCTCCCTCTCTGCTGGGTCTACAGTACCAGTACGTTCTGACTCCTCCCTCTCTGCTGGGTCTACAGTACCAGTACGTTCTGACTCCTCCCTCTCTGCTGGGTCTACAGTACCAGTACGTTCTGACTCCTCCTCCCTCTCTGCTGGGTCTACAGTACCAGTACGTTCTGACTCCTCTCTCTCTGCTGGGTCTACAGTACCAGTACGTTCTGACTCCTCCTCCCTCTCTGCTGGGTCTACAGTACCAGTACGTTCTGACTCCTCCCTCTCTGCTGGGTCTACAGTACCAGTACGTTCTGACTCCTCCTCCCTCTCTGCTGGGTCTACAGTACCAGTACGTTCTGGCTCCTCCCTCTCTGCTGGGTCTACAGTACCAGTACGTTCTGACTCCTCCTCCCTCTCTGCTGGGTCTACAGTACCAGTACGTTCTGGCTCCTCCCTCTCTGCTGGGTCTACAGTACCAGTACGTTCTGACTCCTCCCTCTCTGCTGGGTCTACAGTACCAGTACGTTCTGACTCCTCCCTCTCTGCTGGGTCTACAGTACCAGTACGTTCTGACTCCTCCCTGTCTGCTGGGTCTACAGTACCAGTACGTTCTGACTCCTCCCTCTCTGCTGGGTCTACAGTACCAGTATGTTCTGGCTCCTCCTCCCTCTCTGCTGGGTCTACAGTACCAGTACGTTCTGACTCCTCCCTCTCTGCTGGGTCTACAGTACCAGTACGTTCTGACTCCTCCTCCCTCTCTGCTGGGTCTACAGTACCAGTACGTTCTGACTCCTCCTCCCTCCCTGCTGGGTCTACAGTACCAGTACGTTCTGACTCCTCCCTCTCTGCTGGGTCTACAGTACCAGTACGTTCTGGCTCCTCCCTCTCTGCTGGGTCTACAGTACCAGTACGTTCTGACTCCTCCCTCTCTGCTGGGTCTACAGTACCAGTACGTTCTGACTCCTCCTCCCTCTCTGCTGGGTCTACAGTACCAGTACGTTCTGACTCCTCCCTCTCTGCTGGGTCTACAGTACCAGTACGTTCTGACTCCTCCTCCCTCTCTGCTGGGTCTACAGTACCAGTACGTTCTGGCTCCTCCTCCCTGCTGGGTCTACAGTACCAGTACGTTCTGGCTCCTCCCTCCCTGCTGGGTCTACAGTACCAGTACGTTCTGACTCCTCCCTCTCTGCTGGGTCTACAGTACCAGTACGTTCTGGCTCCTCCTCCCTCTCTGCTGGGTCTACAGTACCAGTACGTTCTGACTCCTCCCTCTCTGCTGGGTCTACAGTACCAGTACGTTCTGACTCCTCCTCCCTCTCTGCTGGGTCTACAGTACCAGTACGTTCTGACTCCTCCTCTCTGCTGGGTCTACAGTACCAGTACGTTCTGACTCCTCCCTCTCTGCTGGGTCTACAGTACCAGTACGTTCTGACTCCTCCCTCTCTGCTGGGTCTACAGTACCAGTACGTTCTGACTCCTCCCTCTCTGCTGGGTCTACAGTACCAGTACGTTCTGACTCCTCCCTCTCTGCTGGGTCTACAGTACCAGTACGTTCTGGCTCCTCCCTCTCTGCTGGGTCTACAGTACCAGTACGTTCTGGCTCCTCCCTCTCTGCTGGGTCTACAGTACCAGTACGTTCTGACTCCTCCCTCTCTGCTGGGTCTACAGTACCAGTACGTTCTGACTCCTCCTCCCTCTCTGCTGGGTCTACAGTACCAGTACGTTCTGGCTCCTCCCTCTCTGCTGGGTCTACAGTACCAGTACGTTCTGACTCCTCCCTCTCTGCTGGGTCTACAGTACCAGTACGTTCTGACTCCTCCCTCTCTGCTGGGTCTACAGTACCAGTACGTTCTGGCTCCTCCCTCTCTGCTGGGTCTACAGTACCAGTACGTTCTGACTCCTCCTCCCTCTCTGCTGGGTCTACAGTACCAGTACGTTCTGGCTCCTCCCTCTCTGCTGGGTCTACAGTACCAGTACGTTCTGGCTCCTCCCTCTCTGCTGGGTCTACAGTACCAGTATGTTCTGACTCCTCCCTCTCTGCTGGGTCTACAGTACCAGTACGTTCTGACTCCTCCTCCCTCTCTGCTGGGTCTACAGTACCAGTACGTTCTGGCTCCTCCCTCTCTGCTGGGTCTACAGTACCAGTACGTTCTGGCTCCTCCCTCTCTGCTGGGTCTACAGTACCAGTACGTTCTGACTCCTCCCTCTCTGTCTGCTGGGTCTACAGTACCAGTACGTTCTGGCTCCTCCCTCTCTGCTGGGTCTACAGTACCAGTACGTTCTGACTCCTCCCTCTCTGCTGGGTCTACAGTACCAGTACGTTCTGACTCCTCCTCCCTCTCTGCTGGGTCTACAGTACCAGTACGTTCTGACTCCTCCCTCTCTGCTGGGTCTACAGTACCAGTACGTTCTGGCTCCTCCCTCTCTGCTGGGTCTACAGTACCAGTATGTTCTGACTCCTCCCTCTCTGCTGGGTCTACAGTACCAGTACGTTCTGACTCCTCCCTCTCTGCTGGGTCTACAGTACCAGTACGTTCTGACTCCTCCTCCCTCTCTGCTGGGTCTACAGTACCAGTACGTTCTGACTCCTCCCTCTCTGCTGGGTCTACAGTACCAGTACGTTCTGACTCCTCCTCCCTCTCTGCTGGGTCTACAGTACCAGTACGTTCTGACTCCTCCCTCTCTGCTGGGTCTACAGTACCAGTACGTTCTGACTCCTCCCTCTCTGCTGGGTCTACAGTACCAGTACGTTCTGGCTCCTCCCTGTCTGCTGGGTCTTCCTCTGATGGACTCAGTCGTCACGCTGCTACTTCACTCAAAACAAATTAAATATAGATTAGATCAGAATCAAATGTATTGTCATCGTACGGCATAAGTACAGTACAATGAAGGGAAATTGGCTTCTAACCAGAGTGCGCATGTAACAGTAAAGTACATTAACAATATACAATGTACAGGTGATTAAACTGGAATATATATATATATATTCCAGTTATTTATAGTTATATATAATATATAATGAGTACTACTGACTGAGTAATAATGCTAATCTGATGTATGTACGGTGTAACAGTATTATTATGTACAGTGATACAGGTATGAATATGTTACAGGTCTCAGGTGTGAGACCTGAACAGATAGGATTATTTTTGTAAACAGACGAAATAAGGAGACAGAAGATTGTTATTGTTTCCCATTGGCTTCCTGTCACAGAATGCATTTATTATCAATTCATTTAATATGATTAAAGTATTATACAAAGACCCATTGGCCATGATTACAACAGGTACAATCACCTCCGAAATCTTTCCGGAATCACGTTCTTCCAGACAGGGTTTCCCTCTTAGTCCCGGACTATTCGATCTATCATTAGAGCCTTTAGCACAATATATAAGACAATCCCAATCCATAGAACCAATCGTAATCAAGGGCACACAACATAAAATTAGTTTATATGCGGACGACGTAATACTGTTCATGCAAAACCCCAACACCGCATTGCCTCATCTTCTCAAGCTGATTGAGGACTTTGGAGATTTATCGGGATTTAGGATAAATTGGCCGAAGTCGGCCTTCCTCCCACTTAACGCCCCTGCAAAAAAAAATATAACCCTCCCAGGAGAGATACCGATGGTAAAACACTTTAGATGTTTGGGAGTTGAAATATTCCCTACCATAAGCCAAACGGTGAAGCACAATTACATAAAAATCCAAAACAAAATCAAATACAACCTTGACAGGTGGTCAAAACTCAAAAACTCAGTACAGGCACGGGTATCAATAGTTAAGATGGACGTCCTACCTAGAATCAACTTCTTCAGCTCAATGCTACCGTTACCCCCTCCAGAGGGTAACTGGAAAGAATTACACTCCTCCACATACAAATTTATTTGGAATAACAAACCACCACGTATAAAAAGATCCACCGCACAGAGAAACAGAGCAGGGCCCTATTCCCCGTACATGGTTCAACTAAGTCGATCAAGAGTCCCATTATCCAGATTCAGTTAACCCGATGTTTGAAGCCGGGATTTTCCTGTTCCTCGAAGGTGGATTCAGTCTCGTTAACTCGAACCAGACTTGAGACCCAGGATAAGTGCGCGCGGCCGCTTCAGTTGAAAAGCCAGCACGTATCGATAGCAGAGATCCTGATTTTCTAACGGCATTGATTGATTAATTGATTTAAAACTTTATTATCAGATTGCAGTACGGCTCAATCGCCTCGCCGACAAGTTAAATGCGTTATCTATAGGCTAATTTTAAGTCCCTCATTACCTCAATCAATCAGATTATATTTCTTTAAACTTGCCTGCTGGCAGTAGGTTTATGGATTGAATAATCAAATGAGATCTTGCTAGCGAAAATAATTAGTTAAACTCTTATACAGAATAAGGATACGGCTCTCTTACCCATTGATTGATGTATGGTGGTTCTTTTACTTATCTGCACTGTGGTGTAACGGTTTCTTCTTTTGACTTTCACGCAGACGACCGGGGTTCGAATCCTAGTCTTTTCCTTCTTTTTGCAATGTAGGAATAATTCAATTTGGTGCACGTTGAGAGCTATATAAAGAATGACATCCTCAATGCATGTAGATTTATAATATTTTAACTTAAAACTAGGCTACTTTTGCGTATAATCATTAATATTATATTCCAAAAAAATTTATTGGAAACGCGGGGTTTCGAACACCGGTCGCCCGGTTGCCTGGATTGAGCACTACCGCTGCGCCACTGTGCCAGATGGGATAAATTCATTGTTTATACATTAATGAACGAGAGACCCGTGTTTAGAATATTTTTTCTTTTGAATGAAGTTTTATCTCTTTATTCTCAAATGCATTAATGTGACGTCAACGGCTCATTCAATTTCTCAAATCCGTCAAACAGCGCATCTCATCAGACATTTTAATCCCAGTTACAATATCACACAAAATCCACAATCCACGCATAGACACTTCAATTTTATGCTTGAATGAAACAAAATCCAGGCGCTCCTCTCCTTCCTCGCTCCTCATCCACAGCGGAGAATATGAAAGGAATCAGAGCCAAACGAGCGATAGGTTTCAATCATTAAGGATATCCCCGCGGGATTCACATTTGCAATGCTGCGCGTTGTTAAAATAACCACACAATGTGTACATCGCACCTAGCGAGCGCCACGGTATATATAACGTGCATTATTTAGGACAAAGTGAATTTAGTATCAGCATTTTGGGTCTATTTTACATTTCAAAAGCCCCCTCTGGAAGAATGGAGCACAGAAACGTAATTCAGAATGGTATAATGCAGATCCTAGACTGTGAGAATCATTTCAGGAAACGAGCTGTCACTTCTTTGCGGGGGCGTGGCCATGGTTCATCCGGCTAACTTGAACTTAACCCTGCTCTCGACCAGGCTCAAACTTTTTGATCTGTTGTCATGGTTATTTAGACAATCGCGCATCGGGGAATGGGAAGGTCCGGCTTAAGTCAGGCTTGACCGAAAGTTATCCGGCTAACTCAGTTATCCAGGTACGGGGAACGGGGCCCAGACGGTGGTATGGCATTTCCAGATTTCTACCACTATTTTAAGGCGTACACTTTAAGACCACTGACAACATGGTTTGATCCCCAAGCATCAGTATCCTGGAGAAATTTAGAAGAAAATATAGTAGCTGCACATAGGCTGAAGGACATAGTATACACCAAATTATCAATTAAGCAATGTGAACGGAAATTTGGCCCCATAATTACTCATGCGATCCGGATATGGCGTGAAACACAAAAAAAATATTCTATCCCACAGAAATGGCACAATCATACTCCCTTATTCAATAACAATGCACTCTTGATTGGAAAACAACCTATGAGATTCCCTAGATGGGAAAAGCAAGGCATACACTCATTAGGAGATGTTTTCAACAAACAAGGTTTTTGTAGTTATGATGAAATACGCAAAAAATTTAATCTCACCAAGTCCACATATTATTTTTATTATTGGCATGTTTGAAGGCTCACAGTGTTCCATTAAGGATACCAATTGTACACCACAGATACCACAAATTCTTCTATGAAAGAGAGACATCGAGAGGTTTTGTTTCAGATTTGTATCATCAATTACTAACATCCTCATATGAAACCCTCCATCTAGACTCAGTCTGGAGGAGGGATATACCAGACCTGGAGATAGATTTTGACTGGCAAGAAGCCTGGGCAAATGTTCGACTTGCATCAAGGAACCCGGACCATCAACAAATCAATCTTAACTATATTCACAGGACATACTTAACTCCAATAAGACTGAACAAAATGGGTCTTAAACAAGACCCCAAATGCTCCTTATGTACAAATGGGGACGAGGGGACATTTATGCACATCTTAACTGGTTTAAGATATTCTGGAAAGAAGTGACCCAACAATTATCAAATCTCTTAACTCTGAATATACCTGTACACCCCTCTGTATTACTGCTGAATGATGTCTTTCAGTGTGCAGTACATCCACAGCTAAAGAGATTGGTTTTATCTGGTATCACAGTGGCTAAAAAGCTGATAGCATCACGATGGTTTCAACCGGAAAAAATGTGCCGGAAGGTCTGGATTCTTACATATCTCGATGTGATTTATCAAGAAATATCTACAGCAAGAATTTTGGGTCTCAATGAATCCAAAATGACAATGTGGTTAGAAGTGGTGGAGAGAATAAAAGCTATCATATAAAGGTAGTGTCTGGTAGGAACAAGTTATAATGGATGGATTATCCAATGGGGGGTCCGGGAGGGGGGGTACGAGCTAGAGCATATGTGTGTAGGGTACTAGATAACAGGTATTAGGGGTATATCCTGTATACAGGGCCGCCTCAGGGGGTGTGCGAGCAGTGCGGTCGCACAGGGCCTCGCGGGAAGGGGGGCCTCGCACAAAAAAAAAGTTTAAAAAATAAAAATAAAATATTTTTATTTATTGTTATTTTAATTTTTTTTTGCGAGGCCCCCCTTCCCGCGAGGCCCTTTTTCATCACAGACCTAAAATCTAGTTTTGCTTATATGCTTATATATTTCACATTAGACACGTTTGTAGAATGTGTCTGACTTGTTCCTGGCTCTGCGGCTCTGCAGCAGACATACTCACTATTGGAGCTCTGGGGCTCTGCAGCAGACATACTATTGGTTTCAACGAAGGGAGGTTATGCTTAGTTATGCCAGCCAAGACGAAGAGGACGGTCATTCGGCAGATGGACTGAAGATGAAAGTTGTTGCATGTTAGACAGTTCAGTCAGGCTAGCCATGTCGGCTTAGCTAAAGGCAGGGACAGCTAGTTAGCTTTAGCTACGTTATAATATCGAGTGCTAACGTGTGGTTCAGTCGGGATAGCCATGATGCTGTCGGCTAGTAGCTAGCTTAGCTAAAGGCTAACTAGCGTTAGCTAACCTAGAGAGAGCGCCTGCAGCATTGTTATGCCAAGATGAAGAGGACGGTCATTCGGCAGATGAACTTCGTCAACTCCACGCGGTTGTCTCCATCCTCTTGGACGTTTGGTGAGTTTTGAATGCACTCTATTCTATTCCCGCCGTCGATATATCTCTCTCTCTCTCTCGGGAGCAAAACGGGCCGGCTAGCTGTTGCAGCTAATGTTATATTGAGCCAAAGTGGGCCGGCTAGCTAACGTAGCTAACGTTATATTGAGCCAAACGGGCCGGCTAGCTGTTGTAGTAGCTAACGGTGTGTGGCCTGGTGTCAGTACCTGGCTACTGTATTTGCAGTTAGCCTATTTAGCTGATGTCGGCCATTGGCTCCTTGCTACTTTGTTTTCTCTGGTATAGACCCTCTTCTCTTTGGATTTAAGTGTTGATCTTTGTCCTTTTGGAGCTATGTATATTCATGTTGCCTTTGTGAAGTTATCTTTTCCTTCTGTTTTGTTCATCCATTAAAAGTTGAATATCCTTTAGGGGCTCATCTTTGCTTATCTCTCTCATACATGCTCTCTCTCTAACACACACACACACACAGACATGCTCTCTCTCTCTAACACACAAACACACATGCTCTCTCTCTCTCTCTCTTTCTAACACACACAGACATGCTCTATATCTCTCTCTAACACACAAAATGACATGCTCTCTCTCTATATATTTCTCTCTCTTTCTAACACACATATACATGCTCTCTCTCTAACACACACACACAAACAGACATGCTCTCTCTCTATCTCTCTCTTTCTAACACACACAGACATGCTCTATCTATCTCTCTCTCTTCAATTCAAATGGGCTTTATTTCACATTCTTGTATTTCTCCCAGTAGGTATGGGAGTTTTGAGTTATTGTCGATGTTTTCAAAGTCTCTTTGGGTGTTTGCAATTTGTGGGAAGTATGTCTTGGTATAGTGGGCAGGTTGTTAAGAAGTGGAGCTCGGTTTCCACCTCATCTTGTGTGCAGTGGGTCTGTCTTCGCTTGGGAGCCAGGTCTGCCTATGGCGGCCTTTCTCGATGGCTAGGCTGTGCTCGCTGAGTCTGTACCTAGTCAAGGATCTTCTTAGTATTGGGTCAGTCACAGTGCTCAGGTATTCTGCCACTGTGTACTCTCTGTTTAGGGCCAAATAGCATTTCAATTTCGCATTTAAATCTCGCACAGGGCCTCGCATTTCTCCCAGGCGGCCCTGCCTGTATAAGACATTTAACTAAATGGTGATTTCATTGGATATGCACTGTTAATTAATGCTTGTATATCTTATCGTGTGTTGTCATGTTTGTTTATATGTTTGTTTAAAAAAAATAATAAAAAATGCATTTATTAAAATACATCTGAATCCAACTCTTTTGGTATAGATATCTCAATTAAATAAAGAACAATTGCAAATACAGTATATATAATATATATATATTTAACCGTATCACTCATTGTAAATGAATGAGGCTAATTAAGAAACAGTATAGCAAACAATAGAGGCATCAGGTAATTATACCCCAATAACATTTGTAAATATATATAACATATATTTAACCTTATAACTCATTGTAAATGAATGAGGCAAATGAATAAACAGTATAGAATATAATATTCCTCTAACTGTACAAAACGAGCAGCTATGACGTTCGTTTTACACCTGTCCTGCGTGCACAATAACCAACTGACGTGTTCCACTGTTAGCAGCTAGCTAGGTGACTGACGTGTTCTACTGTTAGCAGCTAGCTAGGTGACTGCTAGCCAGCATCCACATTTTCCTCATCTACAGACATCTGTCACGAAACCATACAATAAACAATGTCCACATCCATATCATCGCTCCACATACACTCTGTGAATGTTTCGAGTGCCTATCTCATGTCACTGACCTGTTTGTAAACAGACTAAATAAGGAGAGAGAAGATTGTTATTGTTTCCCATTGGCTTCCTGTCACAGAATGAGAAGGAAGCCACACGCGCAGAAGTAATACAGCTCCGCTGTGGCTCAACACTCCACTGCCATCTGCTGGCCAAACTAAATAGTCCCTCAAAGGTTAATCACAGCATAATGCATATGTATTCAAAACAAATAAAAACACTAATAAAAACACTGTGACCACATACAGTCTATGTGTGTCACAAATACACTATGGTAGTAAGTCATACTGGCCAGCGATATAACCTTTGCTGTTTTAAAATGATAAGAAAATGTCTGACATTTGATTGTGCCCAACTGTTCTTTAACGCCATGATTCTCCCTCACATCATGTCCCACGGCTTGACCACCTGGGCTCAGGCCAGCCAGTCAGTTGTTAAATCCATCGAGTGCCTCTACAATCGTTACAATCCTTAACCCTTTCACTGCCACACGACAGAAGGTTAACCCTTTACTATCACACAACCGACGGCGATGCGGAGATAATGATGCTAATGATGGAGCATCGCCGTCGGTTGTGTGATAGTAAAGGGCTAACCTTCTGTATTGTCACAGTGAAAGGGTTAACTGGCTGTCGTGTGGCAGTGAAAGGGTTAAACATCTTGGATCAAAAACAGACCAGGTACCATCACTGCCTCATCTTAAGTAAACACAAGATTTTAAGCTTTGTCAATTCTGTTGATCTCCATTATGTAAAACGTGTGTTTAAATGCTTAAACAGACTTGCACCCCTGTTTTTATTTAAGTGTGTTCAAAAATGACAAAACACCAGAACTAGAGCAGCCGCCGGAGGTCATTGTAAAGTCGCTCTTTGTCAAACATCTTTGGCTCAATCAGCTTTCTCTGTCAAAGGTGCGAAACTCTGGAACTCTCTCTACCTACCTGATCACCTGACATCTGCTACAAATATTTCCACGTTCAAGAAGCTTACTAAAGCTTGGCTAATTCAGCAGCAAGCCTGCATCCACTGATTGTATGTGTTAACAGAGTGGGAGAATGAGTGTGTAGAGAGAGGAGGGGGGGGGGGGGGGGTTGTGGGAGGGTGGTTCAGGGTGGGTGGGTAGGTGAAGAGGATGGTACAGGGGGTGAGAATGTGAGTGTGTCTGTGGGGGTCGAGGGGGGGAGGGGATGTTGTGGGTGGGTGGTTTTTTGAGTGGATGAATGTCTGGGTCTAAGTATAGGGCGGTGGGTATGTTGATATCTTGGGTCCATAGATGGTATTCCTGTGTTGATCCTGTGTGCCTTAAGACTGGGATTGCACAGGCATCTCTATATGAAGGTGTTGGTGCACACCCTACTGTCATCCCAGGTGTATGTAATGGTGTATGTATCTGTGTATCTAATGTTAGTAAGGGCATGTCTACTTTGTACACTAACTTCTTTTATTACCTTTTTATTTACCTACTGTATGTCCTATTTTATAATGTTTTATGTCAGCCCTTTATTAAGGAACAGGTGTTGCAAATTAGCTTTGGCTACAAACACTATGTTACAGGCATTATCTATGTATTTGTATCTGTCCCTTTCAAATGAATCAAATGAATCAATCAATAACTAGTAAGAGTAGGTAAGGCCGGGATATATACAGATATAGGTATATACCGGTATGTAAAAAGGATTATATGCAGGTATATTCAGTGTGGATAAATATATATATATACGGTAAAGATAAATATATACACGGTATATACAGTATTATTGTACATGGCATAATCAGGTTAGCTAGGTGTCTGCTGGACTTTGACGCAGTGTGTTGCTACCAGATAGTGTGTGTGAGTTCTCACAGCCTCTGTCGAGCCCCGGGTTATAATTCAATTAGGCTGCGTTGGTGCATCGTGTCCTCCTCAAGGGCCCGAGCACAGACACTATGTCACAAATAATCAAAACGCTGAATGAATGTCTCTGGGACCTTTAATACACTATTACTGGTGTAGCAAGTCCCTGCGCAGGGGAGCTGAAATTAACACTTCAATCTTTTCATGGCCAATATCTGGGTCATCTATACTGTGTAAGGAACCAAGACATGAAGAACAGGCTAAATTGATTCAGTAATACACACAGTATCATGGTCAGTGTATAGCCTACTGATCGGATTTAACAGCAGAAGGCTCTGTGGTACTTGGACTACATAATCACACGTTAAAATGTGCGCATCTTTTATTATGCCTATATTTGTGTAGTTCAGCACAGGCTATGGTGCTCTCATCAATGAACCTCAAGACGGATCTGCTGGCCTTATACTATATCACCACAAGATGGCGCTGCTTGCCTGTACTATGTAACGGCGGTCCTCCCATCTAATAATAATGTTGTTATCTGAAGTTTCAAGTTCCATAAATGACAATAGTCGTGAAGCTATACTTTTCTCCATTGCTATTTTGTGTTTTAAACGTAGATTTTAAAAACTGTTATTTAATGTAAAAAGAAACACAGGTCTGAGTGTGAAAGAAGCAAATGGACCTAAATGACCAATTCTTGGATAAGGAGACTAGAATTGACTTTCACACTATATAAGCTCTATGATTGTAATTGTAAACTATTAATAAACCCTGTTGGGACTAAAGATAACACATGCGTGGTGGTGACGATGATGATCATAATAATAATAATAATTATAATAAAAATAATAATAATAATTATTATTATTATAATTATTATGAATGCATATTTTTTTTATCTTCTTAACGATCAGCCTACCATTGTAGTTTCCGGGGGTATTCATCTGTTGGTTGTTATTATTATAACGGTCCTAAAAAACTAACGGGGCAGGCACATTACCTGTCCCACTTGATTGACACTCCTCTCCACCAGCTGCAGGACGAGCTTTGCCTTTCACAATGGAGAGGAGGGGGCGGGCGGGAGCAGCTGTCATCCAATGGGATCACTGCTGGGTGGGAGTTGCTTTGTTCTGAGGTCCCGGGACCTGAGCGCAACATGAGCGGAGCCTCTGCACCGTTATTCACCGGGAGTCAGACGGGAGTGACGGGACGTGATCGCAGGGACACTCAGCTGCAGAGCTTTTGTTGCAGTTGTGCTAAAAAACACATTTGTTGTATTGTTTTATTAATAACTCGTGGAGAAACTTAGTTGTCTTTTTATCCGCCCCGTGTTTGTTCCTTCATCATAACTTTGACCGGGGCACTCGTTTTGCTTTTTTTACATCATCATCATCATCATTATTATTATGGAGCTGCTGCTGCTGCCGGGAGATGCTTATTTCTTTTTGGCGACACAGAGGAGCTGACGATGAGGTGAAACTTCACTGACAGAGGACCCGTTCTCTCTCCATCCACGGGCTTTTCTGTTGCATTGGAATAATAATAAAACACCCGTTGGAATAATAATACTTCTTCTGGATCCTGACAAGAGTGGAAATAAAAGTGACCGCCTCTCGGGATATTCTCATTCAGAGGCGCGTGTGTGGAGCGGGACTATACAATGCTTTAGTTGGATTGTGAAACTTTCAATAAAGTTTATGCATCATTTATGCATGAACCGCGTCTGATCGTCAAGGTGGACTGGGGTTGTTGACCATGGCGCTCGCAGGTAGGGGCTCAGGCCGGTTCCATCTTGTCTTATCCACGTTAATAATATGGACTCTGTCGCGACACTCAGCCTCCAGCCAGGTGCGCCAGGAGTTCCAGGTGCCGGAGGAGCAGCCGAGGGGCACCTACGTGGGCACCATCGAGACCCGGCCCGGCTTCACCTACCGCTTCAGCGAGAGCCACAGGCTGTTCGCGATCAACGGCACCACGGGGGTCATTCACACCTCCGCGGTGATCGACAGGGAGATGCTCCCGCCGCAGAGCGACGTCATCAACGTGGTGGTGCTCTCCAGTCAGCCCACCTACCCCACCGAGGTGCGCATCGTGGTGTTGGATATAAACGACAACTCCCCGGTGTTCCCCGACGCGTCCATCGTGGTCTCGTTCAAAGAGGACGCCAGCAGCGGCCGGCAGGTGATCCTGGACACCGCGACGGACTCGGACATCGGGAGCAACGGGGTGGATCACACCACGTACCGGATAGTGAACGGCAACGAGCAGCGGCGGTTCCGATTGGATATCACGGTGAATCCGAGCGGGGAGGGGGCGTTCTTGCACCTCGTTTCGACCGGAGGCTTGGACAGGGAGGTCACTCCCTTCTACCAGCTTCTGATCGAAGTGGAGGACAAAGGGGACCCTAAAAAGTTTGGCTACTTGCAAGTGAATGTCACCATACAAGATATAAATGACAATCCCCCTATTTTTGACAACGACCAATATCAGACGAGTGTATTTGAAGACACAGCGGTGGGGTCTAGTGTCCTGCAGATCACAGCATCAGATCAAGACGAGGGCGCTAACGCTGACATCCGCTACTTCCTAGACGAGGGGACACCTTTCCAAATTGACCCTAAAGCCGGTACCATTATCATAAAAGAGGGTTTGGATTATGAGAGCAAGAGAGAATACTCCCTGACCATACACGCTATGGACAACGGGGTGCCCTCTCTGTCGGGCAGAACAGAAGCCACCATCAAACTCCTAGATGTAAACGATAACGACCCCGTAGTCAAGTTTCGCTATTTCCCGACCACTTCCAAGTTCGCCTCTGTCGACGAAAACGCCCAAATCGGTACCGTGGTGGCTCTGCTCACCGTGTCCGACTCAGACTCCCCCACGGCCAACGGAAACATATCCGTCTCCATCTTAGGAGGGAACGAGCAGAGGCACTTTGAAGTGCACACGTCCCCCGTCCCCAATTTAAGTTTGATCAAAGTGGCCAGCGTTTTAGACAGAGAGCGCATTTCCTCCTACAACCTGACCGTGTCCGTGTCGGACAATGGCAAGCCCGTGGCCAGGTCCTCCTTCGCCAGCCTGGTTATTTTTGTGAACGATATCAATGACCACCCGCCCATATTCCAGGAAGCCCTGTATAGAGTAGATATCAGCGAAGACATTCCGAAAGGCAGCTACATTAAAGGGGTCTCGGCAACAGATGGCGACTCCGGGCAGAATGCCAACCTGCGCTACTCCCTTGTGTCTGGAAACGCTTTGGGCTGGTTCACCATCAGTGAGAACAGTGGTCTGGTTACCAGCGCCGCTTTGCTGGATCGGGAAATAACATCTGAAATTGTACTCAACATCAGTGCCAAAGACCAGGGCCTGCAGCCCAAAATCTCCTACACCAAACTGGTCGTCAACATCACCGACGTGAACGACCGAGTGCCCACGTTCACTCAGAGCACCTATCAGGTTTCCCTGGTGGAGCACACGCCCGCCGGCACCGAGCTGGTGCTGCTGTCCGCCTCGGACGACGACCTCGGGGCCAACGGGACCGTCCGGTTCTCGTTCGACGCCGAGACCCCGGCCGGCGTGCGTGGGATGTTCCGCCTGGACGCCGCGTCGGGCCGCTTAAGCACGGCCTCGGAGCTGGACAGGGAGGAACGGGCGTCCTACTTGCTCCACGTCCAGGCGACAGATGCGGGCAGCCCCCCTCTGCACTCTGTGGGCAAAGTCAACATCACACTGAGGGACATCAATGACAACAGGCCCGTCTTCTACCCAGTGCAGTACTTTGCCAACGTGAAAGAGAACGAGCCGCCTGCCTCTTACGTGACCACCGTATCCGCCACTGATCCCGATTTGGGTCGAAATGGCACCGTCAAGTATATCATTACTGCCGGGGACGCGTCCAAGTTCCACATTAACAGTAATTCGGGCAAAATCACCACACTGGTCCCCCTGGATAGAGAGGAGAAGACCGCCTATCAGCTGCAGGTGACGGCGGCGGACGGCGGGGGGCTGCGCTCACACACGCAGGCCGTCGTCACCGTCACCGTCATAGACACGCAGGACAACCCGCCGACCTTCGGTCAGAGAGTCTACAGTTTTGTCATGTTCGAGAACGTGGCGAGGGGAGCGGTCGTCGGGACCGTGTCTGCCACCACCGTGGATTTGAACACAAACATTACGTATCTGATCACGTCGGGGGACCACCGGGGGGTTTTCGTCATCGACGGCGCGGGTGACATCGCGGCGTCCAGCCAGATAGACAGGGAGGAACAGGGGTTTTATCAACTTAAAGTAGTGGCCAGAGGCGGGGAGATCACGGGCGAGGCCCTCGTCAACATCACGGTGAAGGACCTCAACGACAACGCCCCTCGTTTCATCCACGCCGCCGAACACGTGAGCGCTGTTGAAAACTGGAGCGCGGGGCACCTGATATTTCAGGCTAAAGCCGCGGACCCCGACGAGGGCACCAACGGCATGGTGGCCTACAGTCTGAAACAGAACCCCAAAGGCCTGTTCCACATTCACGAGAAGCACGGCCTCATCACCCTCACCGGGCCCCTGGAGGTCACCACTAGCTCCTACCATGTGGAGGTCTTGGCCTCGGACATGGGGGTCCCCCGGCGCACCTCCAGCCTCATTCTGACAGTCAGCGTCTACGACGTCAACGACAACTCGCCCGTGTTCGACCAGCTCTCTTACGAGGTCATCATCTTGGAGTCGGAGCCTGTCAACAGCCGCTTCTTCAAAGTGGTGGCCACCGACAAGGACTCGGGGCTCAACGGCGAGATCACGTACGGCATCGGTGGCGGCAACACGGGTGACGTCTTCGGTGTCTTCCCCGACGGACAGCTGTACATAAAGGCCGAGCTGGACAGAGAGACACAGGACAGATACAACCTGGTGCTCGTGGCCACAGACAGGGCCGTGGAGCCCTTAAGTGCCAGTGTCAATGTCAGTGTAATCCTAGACGACGTCAATGACAACAGGCCCCTCTTCAACAGCACCAATTACGTGTTCCGCTTTGAGGAAGAGCAGCAACGAGGGTCGCTGGCAGGGCGGGTCTTTGCTGAGGATAAGGACTTTGGCCCAAACAGTGAGGTCAGATACACGTTTGAGACTCCGCAGCCCAGCTTTGAGTTGAACGCCATCACGGGGGAGTTGACCAGCACACTGCGGTTGGACCGTGAGTCACTCATGAGACAGAGAGGCGCCGCGGTGTTCAGCTTCACCGTCGTCTCCTCAGACCAGGGTCTCCCCCGGCCCCTGAGGGACCAGGCTAAAGTGCAGGTTTACATCCAAGACATCAACGACAACCCACCCAAGTTCACCAAAGACATTTACCAGGCCTCCATCTCCGAGTCGGCCCAGAACATGACGCAGCTGCTGCGCGTCTCCGCGTCCGACGTGGACGAGAATAAAAATGGACTGGTGCGTTACCACATCTCTGAGGGTAATGAGGAGAGCCGCTTTGTTATTGACGGCGGCTCTGGCCAGGTTACGCTCGTGGAAAAGCTGGACTACGAATCCACGTCGTCGTACTCATTGAAAATCATAGCCCTTGACTCTGGAACGGTGCCCTTGTCCTCCTCTTGCATGCTTAGCATTAGCATTATGGATGAGAACGACAACGCCCCCTCCTTTCCTAAGTCCTCGCTGTCTGTGGACGTGTTGGAGAACATGCGGGTGGGAGAGCTGGTGGCCTCTGTGACCGCCACCGACGCAGACTCTGGTCAGAACGCTGACATCACTTACAGCATTACAGCCACTAACAACCACGGCAGTTTTAGCATTAGCCCCAACACTGGCAGCATCTTCTTGGTCAAAAAGCTGGATTATGAAACTCAGTCGTTTTATAAACTCAATGTCACCGCCAAGGACAACGGGAGACCGCCCCGGTCCTCCTCCGTCCCTGTGGTCATTCACGTCCGGGATTTCAATGACAATCCCCCCATATTTACCCCCGGTGACATTTTCAAATCTATCCCTGAAAACCTTCCCCTCTCAGCCTCTGTAATGACCATCACGGCTCACGACACCGACGCGGACATCAATGGCCAGCTGGATTACTCCATTGTCCAGCAGACTCCCAGAGGAGGCTACTTCAGCATTGACTCCGGCAGTGGCCTCATATACACGAACAAGGAGATCGACAGAGAGTTCTCCAACCTGTTTGAGCTGACCATCAAGGCCACTGACCAGGCGGTCCCCGTTGAATTCCGTCGCTTTGCCCTGAAGAACATTACGATATGGGTGACGGACCAGAACGACAATGTCCCAACGTTCGTGTCCCAGAATGCCCTAGTGGCCGAATCCAACATAGTCATCGGCTCCATCCTCACCACGGTCGTGGCCCTGGACCCAGACGACGGCGAGAACGGCGAGGTGGAGTACGAGCTGCTGAAAGGGGACTCCGACACCTTCATCATGGACCGCTACAGCGGGGACATCCGCCTCGCCTCGCAGCTGGTGCCGTCGAGGCTCGTCTACAGCCTGGCGGTGTCGGCCACGGACCACGGCGCCGAGCGCAAGACCTCCAGGACCGAGCTGACCATCATCCTGCAAGGGGCCGACGGGCCCGTCTTCTCTCAGCCCAAATACATCACTATCCTCAAGGAGGGCCAGCCGCCGGGCACCAACGTCATCTCCCTGGACGCCTCGAGCCCCCGGGGTTCTGGGACCAAAGTGGAGTTTTTCATCGTGGCGGTTCGCAGCGGCGGCAAGGCCGTGGGCCGGCTGTTCACCATCGGCCGCCACACCGGAGTTATACAGACCGCCGCCGAGCTGGACCGGGAGCAAGGCTCCGACCTCTACCTGGTGGACGTGTACGCCATCGAGACCGACGCCCGGCAGCCCAGGACGCAACGTGCCGAGGTGAGTAAAACTGCTTCTGGCTTCTCTGAGGATTGGAAAGGTGCCGTGTGTATTGTGTGTGTGGTCTATGGCCGTGGGGAGAGACCGTGCAAGAACTGAGCTCTGTGCTATTTGCCATTTGGTTGGAGTAAGTAAGGGAAATGAGATCAAGGTCTCAGTGAGTGAGTGTCCGAGTCGCACATAAAACAGATCCACCTATTGCGTCTGTCCACGGTATTAATTGAATTCCTCTTTTTTGATTTATGTTTCTATCTTATATTATTTTTTTTTGGACACAGGGTTAGCAGGCCTTGTTCTTTGGCAACGATAGCCGTTATTGTACCGGTTTCCAAAAACATACAGGCTGTAACAATCCATCTAGTGTGTGCAGGGAGAGAAGAAGGGCTCATGCCGATGTGACATGAAATGTTGTTATCAGTGGGAATGAACGACGCATAAATCACCAAAAACTACTGCTTTTAATTTCCCCCCATTCTGGGCAGGACTCGCTCTTGTCTCGCCGCATTAGACTTGAGGCCCACTTGTGTGTCTCAAGGAGAAACGAAAAAGACAAGAGTATTTCAGTACACCTCTCTGTCTCTCTCTCTCTCTCTCTCTCTCTCTCTCTCTCTCTCTCTCTCTCTCTCTCTCTCCCCCCCCCCCCCCCCCTCTCTCTCTCTCTCTCTCTCCTCTCTCTCTCTCTCTCTCTCTCTCTCTCTCTCTCTCCCCCCCCCCCTCTCTCTCTCTCTCTCTATCTCTCTCTCTCTCTCCCTCTCTCTCTCTCTCTCTCTCTCTCTCTCTCTCTCTCTCTCTCTCTCTCTCTCTCTCTCTCTCTCTCTCTCTCTCTCTCTCTCTCTCTCTCTGTCCAGGTATGTAATGATTAGGGGCCAGTATCACATTGAGCTTGTTCTGAGCCCGCGGCCCTGTCTTGGCACTCGGGGTGGTCCGTGGGTCCTCCTCTGTTCGGTGGGCTCAACTCCACAGGCAATAAGTGACCATTAAAATCGGGGTGACCTCTTAAGACTATGTGAAAGGATGCAGAGGGCAGGGGAGAGAAGAGAGAAAGGGAAGAAATGAAACTTAAGCCGTTCCATTGAGTTAGCATTATGGGATGCATCTCTGTCAGGCCTCACCAGAACATTCCCCCGGGGGGGACGCAGTAGGACGCCCCTGCACTCGAGCGCTGGGTGGCGAGCGGGGACCTAAGCCACGCCCCTCAGAATGAAAAACAAACGTGATTCTATATGCGTTTTTGGATATTTTCAACAGGGACCTTAAATTCCATGTCATTACAGGCTTGATGATACACGTACTGTATATATCAATTTGTGAGTTTTCAGAGCAAAACCAGAAAGGGTTTTCTCTGCTGCTGCTTGTGTTTTCTTTTATTATTACCACAGAGGTTCTATTCCAAAGTGGTTTTTAACCCTTTCACTACCACACTACAGAAGGTTAACCTTTCACTACCACACTACAGAAGGTTAACCTTTCACTACCACACTACAGAAGGTTAACCCTTTCACTACCACACTACAGAAGGTTAACCTTTCACTACCACACTACAGAAGGTTAACCCTTTCACTGCCACACTACAGAAGGTTAACCTTTCACTAACACACTACAGAAGGTTAACCTTT
This sequence comes from Notolepis coatsorum, assembly GCF_963971535.1. Lineage (NCBI taxonomy): Eukaryota > Metazoa > Chordata > Actinopteri > Aulopiformes > Paralepididae > Notolepis > Notolepis coatsorum. The sequence continues at coordinate 109,971,639 of NC_140180.1, read as the reverse complement.
CACTACCACACTACAGAAGGTTAACCTTTCACTACCACACTACAGAAGGTTAACCTTTCACTACCACACTACAGACGGTTAACCTTTCACTACCACATTACAGAAGGTTAACCCTTTCCCTACCACACTACAGAAGGTTAACCTTTCACTACCACACTACAGAAAGTTAACCTTTCACTGCCACACTACAGAAGGTTAACCTTTCACTACCACACTACAGACGGTTAACCTTTCACTACCACACTACAGAAGGTTAACCTTTCACTACCACACTACAGATGGTTAACCTTTCACTACCACACACTACAGAAGGTTAACCTTTCACTTACCACACTACAGAAGGTTAACCTTTCACTACCACACTACAGAAGGTTAACCTTTCACTACCACACTACAGAAGGTTAACCTTTCACTACCACACTACAGAAGGTTAACCTTTCACTACCACACTACAGAAGGTTACGTATTGGAATCGAAATTCAATCGCAGTTATTTGGAAGCAAAAATGCAAATGTTATGGAAATCAAGGATTATTTGGCCAAATGGTGTTAAGCTAATTGAAGTTCAAGGGTCGCCCCGGGACAAGTGGGGAGATCAGATGTGCCCCTGACTTCAGCCTGACCCCCTGCTCCTCCTCCTCTAAACCCTGCTACTGCGCGGCCTAATGAGAGACCTGATGTGCTGCCTGCACACATCCTTCCACCTCCAGTTAGGTCTCATGCTCAGGTTGAACCCCCTCACCCCCCCCCCCCCTCCCCTCCCCTCATTTGAGCGAGATGGCTTTACCCCTCCTTTCACAGTCAACCTCTTTAACGGTTAAGCGTGAGATATAATAACTCGCTGGCTTTGAGGATTTCAGACGGTCTTTTCTAAACGGCGGCCTCTCTCCTCTCCGTCCGTACAGCTGCCTGCACCCTCCTCGGAGACGTGTCCTCGGCCTGCCCCCGGTGGCGTCTCGCGGCACAGCGGCGGTACGACGGTGTCAACTTTATTGACTCGGACTTAAACGTTATTCCAAATGCGGCGCGGAACGCAAACGCAGATATACGCGGTAGCAACTGAAGGATCAGCTGTACGGGGCCCCTCTGGGGGGTTTGTGACCCTCTCTCTCCTCTCTCTCTCTCTCTCTCCCTCTCTCTCCCTCTCTTACTCCACTTTCCATTTCTCCCCTAGCGATTACTGAAGAGAGTTGGCAGGCCGCTCTGCTCCGCACCATGTGTGTTGAGATGTTTTGGAAACACTCAGAGAAGGAGCGTTCTTGCTGGACATGCCTTATCGATGATTGAAATCTTACACAAGTAGGAACCCTGCGGAGTGCTGCGCGCAGGAGAGGGGAGGGGGGCGGCTTGACCCAGATCCTGTGTGCTGGTACTGAGGACCCCTGTCACCGTATTACTCTGCTAATCCCCCTGAGATATGCATACACATGTACACGTTCCACCCCGGGGGGGGGGGGTTCAGCAGGCCGACCCTAGGAGGAGAGAGCTCTCTCTCTCTCTTGCCCCCCCCCCCCCCCCTCTCTCTCTCTCTCTCTCTCTCTCCCTCTCTCTCTCTCTCTCTCTCTCTCTCTCTCTCTCTCTCTCTCTCTCTCCTCCCTCTCTCTCTCTCTCTCTCTCTCTCTCTCTCTCTCTCTCTCTCTCTCTCTCTCTCTCTCTCTTTCTCTCTCTCTCTCTCTCTCTCTCTCTCTCTCTCTCTCTCTCACACACACACACACACACGCCACTCTGACTCTACCCCCCACCCCTCTACCCTGCCGTCTTATACTATCTTCATCTCCTTGCCTCCTTCCTCCTAACTCCTTGACCATCTCTGTTTCTCTTCACGTATGTACTCCTGGCCCCCCAACACTTCTCAAGCACTCCGACTACTCCAGTTCTCCAGAATGCCACGATTGTTTTTCTTTAACTCATTGTGAGAGAAAATCAAGTAGGCTCCCCCCCCCCCTTTTCTCTTTTGGAGAGGGCCCTGAAGTGCTACATCACTCCTTGGCCTCCCTCCCTCCTCCTCCCCCTCCCTCCCCCCTCCTCCCTCCTCCTCCCCCTCCCTCCTCCTCCTCCCCCTCCTCCCCCTCCTCCTCTTCCCCCTCCACTAAAGTATTGTTCCCTCTCGAGGTAAACACAGAGTGGAGGCGTCCAGCGGCCCTTTCCTTTGTTTTGCTCTCGCAGATAAAGTGCCGCCTCTCGCCGCGAGTTCAGTCGGCCTTTGTTTTTTTTAAATGCTTTTTTTGGTTTTCCCGTCCATGCCAAGGTCATTTGAAGTGAAAGATTTAGGAGCGTGTTTATATATATAAATGTGTGTGTGTGTGTGTGTGTGTGTGTGTGTGTGTGTGTGTGTGTGTGTGTGTGTGTGTGTGTGTGTGTGTGTGTGTGTGTGTGTGTGTGTGTGTGTGTGTGTGTGTGTGTGTGTGACCCCTCCACGTAAGACATAGAGAGGTTGGAGTTGTGGAGAGGAGAGAGGGAGAGAGAGAGAAGAAGGCATGAGGCAGGCGGAGGCTGGGGGATGCGTTTGTCCTGAGGAAGGAGAGGGAGAGAGAGAGAGAGAAAAGAGGAGACATGTTTGGGGTATGAAGCAGACAGGGGCTGGAGGATGCGTTGTCCTGAGGAAGGAGAGGGAGAGAGAGAGAGAAAAGAGGAGACATGTTTGGGGCATGAGGCAGACGGGGGCTGGGTGATGCGTTGGTCCTGGTCAGAGTCCAGGGCCGTGGTGGCAGCAGGGGAATGTGGAGATGGCTCGGACAGATAGAGCCATCTCCAATGTTATTAACGTTTACCTCCGTTCTTAAACCACCACATCTCTTCGTCTCACTCTGTCTCTCTCTGTCTCTCTCTCTGTCTCTCTCTCTCTCTGTCTCTCTCTCTGTCTCTCTCTCTCTCTCTCTCTCTCTCTCTCTCTCTCTCTCTCTCTCTCTCTCTCAATCTCTCTCTCTCTCTCTCCCCCTTGATTAAAGGGATAGTTCAGATGTTTGGAACTCTACTGGCTACTTACTAATGATGATGTTGATCAGTGGAGTCCTTTCTCAGCACAATCCATGCTGTTCCTTATGCTAGCTCCGGATAGTTAACCCTAGCTCCAGAGAGTTAACCCTAGCTCCAGATAGTTAACCACAAACCAATGCAAAGTCAATGAGGTCGAGCTCCAAAAATCAGAACTTGTCCCTTAACACATTGGGGCGCCATGCATTGTGCCCATCATTATGCCCTCTCTGCCACCGCTGTAAGCCTATAGAGATGTTTACCTTCTTTGCAGGGCTATAACTTTTTAAATATTATAGCTATATCTGCATTACTATGGCCCATTCAACATCGGGTATCTATCGTGGGAAAGTTATATTTTTTCATTCATACATTGTTGTGTTAATACAATCGAGAATATACGTTTTAAGCTTTTCTGCTGTAATTCCAAAAACGCTAGTTATAGGCCCTGAAGCATATGATAGATTATCGATTGGCATTTCTTTCCTATACACGCTATATTAAAAAATTCAAATGTATATGATCCGTATACATTATGCTTCATCATGCGTGAAGGAAAGGGGGGACGGGGGTCGTTTATAATTCCTTGATCGTCAGTAACGGCTTTATTTAGTATGGGTTGATATATTGATCAGACTGATTGCAAACAAAGAAATGGACAATCAAGCTGAAAATAACGTTAGTTGCCTCTTACCGTTCGCCAAAGAGACTGGAGGAAAAATAGTCCAATTATTTCACGTTGATCTGCTAGATCCATTTCCGGTTTGTATGACGCAATAAACGCCGAAATCATATCGATTATTGCTTTCGAAAGCGATCCAAATGCACTTGAGTGTGTATATTGATCCACGCCACAATATATCTCTGGCGGAGGAATTTCCTCGATGCACGATCGCCACTTCCAGTTTGGCGTGAGTGTAACTCGCCCGACCATCCACCAGGCGGCGGTATTGAGGCAATATCAGAACAGGGTCCGGCTGCGATCCGGAGGGAGGAATTATGAATGCCATGGCGAAAAAATGAAATATTGATCCCAAACACGTGATACGCATGGCGGGCAATAACGATTTACGCCATTGTTGGCGCACAATGTGTTAAAGGCTAGGGTTCGGGCGGATTGGGGGGATTAGGGAATATAGTCCAATCAGCCTTTTAGCTCACGCTCATGTAGCTATGTAGTTATACATGACTGTGTGTGTGTGTGTGTGTGTGTGTGTGTGTGTGAGTATGCAGTGTTTGTGAGTGTTAACCCTTTCACTACCACACTGTCTGGTTTGTGGTCGTGAAAGGGTAACCTTCTGTATCGTGTGGTTGTGAAAAGGGTTGACCCTTTGTCGTGTGGCAGTGAGCGGGGGGTTACCCTTCTGTATTGTCGCAGTGAAAGGGTTAACCCTTTGGTAGTGTGGTGGTGGTGAAAGGGTTAAGGTGGCAGGGCCTCTGCCGTAGCTGAGGCGCTGGACATGCGGCCATCGTCACGGTCCTCTCCTCCGTGTAGGTGGTCCTTCTGAGGGGCTAGAGTTGAACTAGCGGTGAGAACGAGCAGCGTCTCTTAAGTGCCTGTCCGTTTTATGAGACAATCACCATAAAACTTACATAAACACTCGCTCAGGCATGGATGCGTGTAATGCACGCGCACGCACACACACACACACACACACAGACAGACAAAACATACGAGCGTGGAAAGTGACCCGATGTTCAAGTGCAGACTAACTCACACATGTGTAGACTAGACACACTAACGCTCCGCACATTCCTGTCTTCTTCTTTTGTTTGTGTTTGTCTAGTCTTGGTGAGGTGGACAATGCTGGACGTGTCTGTCTATTAGCCCTCCTGGATTAGCATCGGTGGTAGCATTAGCATGGGTTGTAGCATTAGCATGGGTTGTAGCATTAGCATGGGTTGTAGCATTAGCATGGTTGTAGCATTAGCATGGGTTGTAGCATTAGCATGGGTTGTAGCATTAGCATGGGGTTGTAGCATTAGCGGGATGTGGTTGTAGCATTAGCATGGGTTGTAGCATTAGCATGGGTTGTAGCATTAGCATCGGTTGTAGCATTAGCATCGGTTGTAGCATTAGCATGGGTTGTAGCATTAGCATGGGTTGTAGCATTAGCATGGGTTGTAGCATTAGCATGGGTTGTAGCATTAGCATGGGTTGTAGCATTAGCATCGGTGGTAGCATTAGCATGGGTTGTAGCATTAGCATGGGTTGTAGCATTAGCATCGGTGGTAGCATTAGCATGGGTTGTAGCATTAGCATCGGTTGTAGCATTAGCATCGGTGGTAGCATTAGCATGGGTTGTAGCATTAGCATCGGTTGTAGCATTAGCATCGGTGGTCTATACATCAGTTTTATTAGGTGTAAATGAGTTGGGGGGCTCTTCATAATAGCATAGTAGCATACTGCATAGGCGTAGTTTTAGGGGGGGGGGGGTTCAGGGGGGACATGTCCCCCTCAATATTGAGAAGAGGTCAATTTGTCCTCCTCAAAATATATAGCTAATATGAGATTTCAAATTCATAAAAAAAAGGAGGGGGACAAACCATTGATATAATCCTTCTTACCTGTAACTATAATATTAACCAACGCTTTCAAAGCCTTTTAATGCATTATATTCCATTATATTTGTGTCAGCGGATACCTGAATGTTGTCTTTTCCTTTACATAAATATAGACATTTCCGCCATGAATCGACGTAGAAACAGAACACATTGGTGTATAAAAGTGTTAAAACACGGGGGGGCGTAGGACCTCCAGACCCCCGCTTACAATGTCACCCCCCTACTCTTGGCATACTGTACTAATGCTGCTCAATTCTGGCAAAAATCATAATCACAACCCTTATGAGGGATATTGAAATCCCGATTATTAAACATGATTTGAAAACATCATTATGACCATCAGTACCTTTCCTCTCGACCAAAGGCTGCCGACTCAACTTCTACAAGTTACCAGCGACGTTTAAACAGTAACTGCTCTCTGGACCACTTCACCTGCACATTGACCTTGTGGACTATGTGCTCGAGAGCGGTGGTGTTTCCTCTCCATGTTCTGGGAGTGGCAGAGGGGGCTTCCTCTCCTTCCCGGGACCCCGGATTAGCTCCCAGAACTGTTCCCAATCACGGCCTTCGGCGCCCGCTGTGGTTTAAACACAGCCCTTACGTGAATACTCGATGCATAATATGGAATGATTTCCTCCGTCAGCGCCTTATATTATTTGTTCGTTTTGGCTGAGAAACAGACCCAGATGATTCATTACATTAGCAGTGGGGTTGTTTATGCAGCATCGGGTCACAGGTACTGGAGGGTGAGGGGCATAGGCGGCGGGTGAGATTAAGATTTGGGTAGGCAATATCGCGCGGAGCACGCAAAATGTTTCCTTTTTTTTGTCAATGCACACACCCCACTAGGCTATGCGAGGCGAGCCCCACTCATTTAATATATAGTGCAAAATTAAGTGTTCAAATGAAGGCATCCAATAATAGATTAACCATTGTCTGACCTTAATGCAGCGAAATGTGATGAACTCTGACTCTCATCATGTCCTCTTACACTTAGAGCCCTGTATGCCAAGATAAAGCAACATAGCCTCCGGTGATCCGTAGTTATGCCCAGGGGCAGCCCGGTGCAGCTTCTAAATTACTTTGTTTATATGCCTTTACTGTATATCCATTTAGCTTTTTGAAATTTGACTCAAAATAGCGCGCTGGTGTTCGCTACAAAGGATCGGCGGGCGGAGATTCGGAACGCAGATGTTTGCTTTACTCTGCCTGCGGGATCAGGATGATCATGTGAATGATGTGATTGGCTACATTATTTAACCTGAGCCTATGCGTGATTGGTTACTGCCTGTACCTGGAATATTAAACGCTGCCACCGATTGACCCTTCGTCGTTGACACCTCGGCCAGCCGGCTGCAGCACAAGACACACACAATAGCCAGCAGCCTGCGCACATTATATTATATACATTTCAAGATTCCCAGCATAACGATTTGGGTAGGCCTAGCCCATCGAGCTTCACTGAGCTTGGCTGAGCTTGGCTGAGCCTCTGGGTAGGGCTGGGCGATATAACGATAATTATCGTGATATTTTAATAATCGATATCGAAAAATATAAAAATCGAAGAAAAAAATATCTATTATAAAAAAAAATATTGGGACCTGCAACAGGGCAGTTTTAAAATCAGAGACAGTGGACCGACTTGTCTTTCTTGCCTGCAACTTAAAATAATGGCTTTGCTTGTCCAAATGATAATACTGACCAAATTGAGATTTATTTTTCGCTTTATTTTGTTTGCTTTCTAATTTAAAATACAGTTTGAAACCGTCTGTACACAGTAGGCTATGTGTGCTAGCAGAGCTAGACTCCAGTCACGAGGCATGGTGCACATGTGCGGTGGTTTGTCCACCAAAAAAGCGCCAAAAGATAGAAAATAAACTAGCAGAGCCAGAACTGTTCAACTCCCCTGGAGCCACAGCCAGCAGAGAAGCCGGTTTACTTTAGCTTTCAAACCAGCTGCAGCCGGGGAACTGGAGTGTGAGGGGATGTAACACTAAAGATGGCGGCAACGACAAAGAATTGCTGCAAAATAAACATACATCTGTTGTTTAAAAAAAAATAAAAAATCTATATATATATTTTTTATACTTATAACAATATCGATAATATCGAATATCGAGTGATATGATATTGTTATCGATATCGTTATCGCGATATCATTTTTGGCCATATCGCACAGCCCTATCTCTGGGCCTGAGCTCGGGAGTGACGGGATCTCGCAGCATTCCGTCGAGTTATGTTAGGTGTCGAAGGTAGCAAATGTCAAGTGACGTCACGGTGTTGCCATGCCTGTTAGCACGCCTGACCCCTGACCTCTGCATAACCCCCCCCCCCCCCCCCCCTCCCCTCCCTCTCTTCCTCTACGGCACAGACTCAACTCTTTCCCACGGAAGCTGAACCTCTTAATCAGAACCAACGTGTTTTACTCTTTTTTTTTTCTTCTGTTTTATAATCAAACCATAAACAAGGTGGCCTGTTGGGATGTTGGAGCCTAATGTGAAAAAAAATGTCTGCACTTTATGTGCTCATTTTGTGCCTGTCTTCTTTCTGCTGTGAAGCACTTTGAGCTGCAATTCTTGTATGAAAGTGCTATACAAATACAGTTGTTATAATGTTAACTATCCACAAGTTCCTTTTGTTTTTTCTTCTCCAAATCCAAAGCAAAGCACAGTTTTTTTGTTTTTTTTGTCTGAGTAGAATAATAGATGGCGTTTATTTTCACAATCGGAGATACTAGATTGATTGATTGATTTTTATTGTGGAGTAAAAGACAGCATCCAAGGGATAAAAACATGAGAAAGACATCATAAAACATAGTGCATCATAGTAAAACAGAGCATCATAATAAAACATAGATCATCATCATAATAAAAACATAGAGCATCATAATAAAACATATAGCAACCCATAAAACACGCCCTACCCTCTCCTTCCTAGCTCTGTCTCACCGGGTGGATTTGATTGTCACGCCTCATTTGGAGAGCTGCTCATGTCTCCGCCTTAAAGCACACATGGTGGAGTGGCAGGGGCACACATGGTGGAGTGGCAGGGGCACACATGGTGGAGTGGCAGGGGCACACATGGTGGAGTGGCAGGGGCACACATGGTGGAGTGGCAGGGGCACACATGGTGGAGTGGCAGGGGCACACATGGTGGAGTGGCAGGGGCACACATGGTGGAGTGGCAGGGGCACACATGGTGGAGTGGCAGGGGCACACATGGTGGAGTGGCAGGGGCACACATGGTGGAGTGGCAGGGGCACACATGGTGGAGTGGCAGAGGCCACAACGCAGGACTTTAAAACAGTATTAACCCCCGCAGGGAACGCCTTCTCTCTCTCCTCTGGTCTTCGGGAGATCAGGAGCGATGATCAAACCGCTTCTCTTGTTGCTGCGCTGGTTTTTAGCCGGATCAGAAGTTGTGATATAAAGTTTCCATCCCGGGCCGCGCTCGTCCAGAACCAGGGCATGATGGAACAGTGGTCCGTCTGGGTTACTCACACTCTCTGTTACATGGTCTCTCTCTCTCTCTCTCTCTCTCTCTCTCTCTCTCTCTCTCTCTCTCTCTCTCTCTCTCTCTCTCTCTCTCTCCTCTATCTCTCTCTATCTCTCTCCCCACCCTCGCTCTCTCTCTCTCTCTGTCTCTCTCTCTCTCTCTCTCTCTCTCTCTCTCTCTCTCTCTCTCTCTCTCTCTCTCTCTCTCTCTCTCTCTCTCTCTCTCTGTCTCTCTCTGTCTCTCCCTCTCTACTCAGTGGGGAGAACTGAGTATGACTGTTAAATCTGCCTTTCCACTACTTCCACTTGTAAAATGTAGGGAGTTAGAGAGAGAAGGAGAGAGGGGGAGAGAGAGGGGGGGGGGGGGGGAGAATGAGAGGGGGAGAGAGAAATGGGGAGAGAGAGGAAGAGAGGGGGACAGAAAAATAGAGGGATAGAGAGAAGGAGAGAGAGATTGAGAGAGAGGGGAAAGGGAGATAGAGAGAAAGAGAAAGGGGAAGAGAGGAAAGAAAAAAGAGAGAGAAGGAGGTTGTGAGAGAAGGAGAGAGAGGGGGAGATTAGGAGGGAAGGGGGGGATAATTTTGGCACATTTTCTCTGCGGTAATAATGGATCCCAGCTCCAGAATGATTTGTTCTCCACGTGACTTACCGAGCTAGCTCTCTGTAGCATCAACAAACACACACACACACACACACACACACACACACACACACACACACACACACACACACACACACACACACAAACACACACGCACGCACGCACACACACACACACACACACACACACACACACACACACACACACACACACACACACACCACACACACACACACACACACACACACACACACACACACACACAACACGCACGCACACACACACACACATACACACAGATACACATTGCGAATGTATTCCTCTCTCGTCCATTGTTTTTTCACAGCTCCTAGCTGCAGCACCACAAACTACCTTACGGGCTCAAGTATGATGAGAGAGAGAGAGAGAGAGAGAGAGAGAGAGAGAGAGAGAGAGAGAGAGAGAGAGAGAGAGAGAGAGAGAGAGAGAGAGAGAGAGAGGAGAGAGAGAGGGAGAGGGAGAGGGAGAGGGAGAGGGAGAGGGAGAGAGGGAGAGGGAGAGAGAGAGGGAGAGAGAGAGGCCCATGTAACAGAAATATAGAGAGAGAGAGAGAGGGAGAGAGAGAGAGAGAGGGAGAGAGAGAGAGAGAGAGAGAGAAACTCCTGCACTTTTCCAGAGATTCCTCTTCCCATGACCCTACATCATCATGCACCTCCAAAGTGACTTTTAGTGTGGTCACCTTCTTCAAACGCCCCCCCCCACCCCCCCCCCCCCCCCCGGCCCGCTTCCCCGAGGGACATCAAACGAGAAGGGGATAGAGGATGTGCGTTATTTCTGCATCGTGTGCAGAGTTCACACACACACACACACACACACACACACACACACACACACACACACACACACACACACACACACACACACACACACACACACACACACACACACACACACACACACACACCTAGTCTCTCCTGGTCTGCGGTAAGAAGAGCAACCCCAGGCAGGAAGAGGGGGGGGGGGGGGGGGGGTATCTCTCCCGCAGGCCAACAGATAATTTAGGAGCGCAGAGAGATGGAGAGAGGAAAAGAGAGGGAGGGAGGGAAGTGGAGGGAGGGAGGGAAGTGGAGGGAGGGAGGGAGGTAGAGGTTGGAGTTGCAGGAGGAGGGAGGGGGGGGGGGGGGAGGGGGGGGGTGAGGGGGGCGGGGTGATGCTATAGTGATGCTATTAATATTATTATTATTTTTAGTGCTGTCAGGCGATTAAAAAAAATTTATCTAATTAATTACAGGATTTGTAATTAATTAATTAATCTAATTAATCGCATTTTAATCGCATAACCATTTTATGCCTGATATTCTATATTCTATAATCATATTTCAAATTGCATGTGTCCGGATGGCAGAATTCAGTACTGTATCTACAGAACCTTCTGTTTAATCATCTTCCATCTATTAATTTGCATAGATTTTTCAGGTCTGGTCAATTTGAGCATAGTGTTATTCACAGTCAAAGATAAAACATTTTTTATTGATATTCTCATTTGGTTCATTACATTTACTCAAGCCTAGTAACAGACACAGTATTTCTGACACTGGAAATACATTCCCTGAGATCCCTAGATCAGATACCAAGAACATGCAAATGGACCATATAAAAAAGTCTGTAAATGTGTATTCTACGTTCTTATGGAATGAATGAGATAAAAAAAAATAATGCGATAATTTGCTGTGTAATTAATTAATCTAATTAACGCGAAAAACTGACTTTTTCTCAGACTCGTTTTTATGAGTTTTGCAGCAGGAGCAACCATCTCCTGCTGCCTTCATAGTACATGTTACACATCAAGCAGTATACATTCAAAATACCTGCTATATTATATTATAATATATATAATATTGTTTTATTCAGCAGAAGTTGGCACAACGGGGGGACGTGTGAGAGTGACTCTTGTGATCGCAGCACGTCGTGTTCTAAAACCCTATGTGGCCATTAAACCGTCTCAGATGGAGGTCCCTACTCGACGGTTGATTGTAAACATATAATCTACCACAGTAATGCTGTGGTAAAAGTTATGTGTCGCCATGGTACCACTTTTATACTTAAATAATGCTGCGGTGTAATCCGTAATATCACGGTATTATGGTATTATGGTATTTTCTGGTCACTACTCCTACCACCGGCGTAGCAGCCAAGAAGATGGTGGAAATAAATACCACTGCGGTGGACATCCGTCTGGTCTCCCCCCTCGAACACAACATCCCGTCTACCTTTCACCCTCCTCCCTCCTCCACCCCTCCCCTCCTCCACCCTCCACCCTCCTCCACCCTCACCCTCCTCCACCCTCCACCCTCCTCCCTCCTCCACCCTCCACCCTCCACCCTCCTCCACCCTCCACCCTCCTCCCTCCTCCACTCACCTCCCTCCTCCTCTTCTCCAGCCCCTCCCTTTGACCCCGCCCCCATGTCTCACCCTCCTCCACTCTCCTCCCTCCTCCTCTTCTCCAGCCCCTCCCTTTGACCCGCCCCCATGCCTCACCCTCCTCCACTCACCACCCTCCTCCTCTTCTCCAGCCCCTCCCTTTGACCCCGCCCCCATGCCTCACCCTCCTCCACTCTCCTCCCTCCTCCTCTTCTCCAGCCCCTCCTTTGACCCTGCCCCCATGTCTCACCCTCCTCCCTCCTCCCCTTCTCCAGCCCCTCCCTTTGACCCCGCCCCCATGTCTCACCCTCCTCCACTCACCTCCCTCCTCCACTCTCCTCCCTCCTCCTCTTCTCCAGCCCCTCCCTTTGACCCCGCCCCCATGTCTCACCTTCCTCCCTCCTCCCCTTCTCCAGCCCCTCCCTTTGACCCCGCCCCCATCTATCTATTGACCACACCCCTTTGGTATAAATATCGATGTACAACATTATTCTGGGAGCCACTTCCGGGGTGCTATGCCTGGACTTCCGGCCTGGTCTCCTGCAGCCAATCTCCTGTGTTTTATCCTAATACATTTGTAACAGCCAACTAGGGACCAGCGAATTATCCCTGCGGTACATCCAGGGCGACCAGGGCGACCAGGACGATACGTTTCAGTGAGGGCCGGGACAGAATCACTACGGGACAGAGTCACTACAAGACAGAGTCATTACAGAGTCATTACAGAGTCATTACAGAGTCATTACAGAGTCATTACAGAGTCATTACAGAGTCATTACAGAGTCATTACAGAGTCATTACAGAGTCATTACAGAGTCATTACAGAGGCATTACAGGACAGAGTCATTACAGAGGCATTACAGAGTCATTACAGAGTCATTACAGAGTCATTACAGAGTCATTACAGAGTCATTACAGAGTCATTACAGAGTCATTACAGAGTCATTACAGGACAGAGTCATTACAGAGTCATTACAGAGTCATTACAGGACAGAGTCATTACAGAGTCATTACAGGACAGAGTCATTACAGAGTCATTACAGGACAGAGTCATTACAGAGTCATTACAGGACAGAGTCATTACAGAGTCATTACAGAGTCATTACAGAGTCATTACAGGACAGAGTCATTACAGAGTCATTACAGAGTCATTACAGGACAGAGTCATTACAGAGTCATTACAGGACAGAGTCATTACAGAGTCATTACAGAGTCATTACAGGACAGAGTCATTACAGAGTCATTACAGAGTCATTACAGGACAGAGTCATTACAGAGTCATTACGGGACAGAGTCATTACAGAGTCATTACAGAGTCATTACAGAGTCATTACAGAGTAATTACGGGACAGAGTCATTACAGAGTCATTACAGAGTCATTACAGAGTCATTACAGAGTCATTACAGGACAGAGTCATTACAGAGTCATTACAGGACAGAGTCATTACAGAGTCATTACAGAGTCATTACAGACAGAGTCATTACAGAGTCATTACAGAGTCATTACAGGACAGAGTCATTACAGAGTCATTACAGAGTCATTACAGAGTCATTACAGAGTCATTACAGAGTCATTACAGGACAGAGTCATTACAGAGTCATTACAGGACAGAGTCATTACAGAGTCATTACAGAGTCATTACAGAGTCATTACAGAGTCATTACAGAGTCATTACAGAGTCATTACAGAGTCATTACAGAGTCATTACAGAGTCATTACAGGACAGAGTCATTACAGAGTCATTACAGGACAGAGTCATTACAGAGTCATTACAGGACAGAGTCATTACAGAGTCATTACAGAGTCATTACAGAGTCATTACAGAGTCATTACAGAGTCATTACAGAGTCATTACAGAGTCATTACAGAGTCATTACAGGACAGAGTCATTACAGAGTCATTACAGAGTCATTACAGGACAGAGTCATTACAGAGTCATTACAGAGTCATTACAGAGTCATTACAGAGTCATTACAGAGTCATTACAGAGTCATTACAGGACAGAGTCATTACAGAGTCATTACAGGACAGAGTCATTACAGAGTCATTACAGAGTCATTACAGGACAGAGTCATTACAGAGTCATTACAGGACAGAGTCATTACAGAGTCATTACAGAGTCATTACAGGACAGAGTCATTACAGAGTCATTACAGAGTCATTACAGAGTCATTACAGAGTCATTACAGAGTCATTACAGAGTCATTACAGAGTCATTACAGAGTCATTACAGAGTCATTACAGAGTCATTACAGAGTCATTACAGAGTCATTACAGGACAGAGTCATTATAGAGTCATTACAGAGTCATTACAGAGTCATTACAGAGTCATTACGGGACAGAGTCATTACAGAGTCATTACAGAGTCATTACAGAGTCATTACAGAGTCATTACAGGACAGAGTCATTACAGAGTCATTACAGAGTCATTACAGGACAGAGTCATTACAGAGTCATTACAGGACAGAGTCATTACAGAGTCATTACAGGACAGAGTCATTACAGAGTCATTACAGAGTCATTACAGAGTCATTACAGAGTCATTACAGGACAGAGTCATTACAGAGTCATTACAGAGTCATTACAGAGTCATTACAGGACAGAGTCATTACAGAGTCATTACAGAGTCATTACAGAGTCATTACAGAGTCATTACAGAGTCATTACAGAGTCATTACAGAGTCATTACAGGACAGAGTCATTACAGAGTCATTACAGAGTCATTACAGAGTCATTACAGGACAGAGTCATTACAGAGTCATTACAGAGTCATTACAGAGTCATTACAGAGTCATTACAGAGTCATTACAGGACAGAGTCATTACAGAGTCATTACAGAGTCATTACAGAGTCATTACAGAGTCATTACAGAGTCATTACAGAGTCATTACAGAGTCATTACAGGACAGAGTCATTACAGAGTCATTACAGAGTCATTACAGAGTCATTACAGAGTCATTACAGAGTCATTACAGAGTCATTACAGAGTCATTACAGAGTCATTACAGAGTCATTACAGGACAGAGTCATTACAGAGTCATTACAGAGTCATTACAGGACAGAGTCATTACAGAGTCATTACAGAGTCATTACAGAGTCATTACAGAGTCATTACAGAGTCATTACAGAGTCATTACAGAGTCATTACAGGACAGAGTCATTATAGAGTCATTACAGAGTCATTACAGAGTCATTACAGAGTCATTACAGAGTCATTACGGGACAGAGTCATTACAGAGTCATTACAGAGTCATTACAGAGTCATTACAGAGTCATTACAGAGTCATTACAGGACAGAGTCATTACAGGACAGAGTCATTACAGAGTCATTACAGGACAGAGTCATTACAGAGTCATTACAGAGTCATTACAGAGTCATTACAGGACAGAGTCATTACAGGACAGAGTCATTACAGAGTCATTACAGAGTCATTACAGAGTCATTACAGGACAGAGTCATTACAGAGTCATTACAGAGTCATTACAGGACAGAGTCATTACAGAGTCATTACAGAGTCATTACAGGACAGAGTCATTACAGAGTCATTACAGAGTCATTACAGGACAGAGTCATTACAGGACAGAGTCATTACAGAGTCATTACAGGACAGAGTCATTACAGAGTCATTACAGAGTCATTACAGGACAGAATCATTACAGGACAGAGTCATTACAGAGTCATTACAGAGTAATTACGGGACAGAGTCATTACAGAGTCATTACAGAGTCATTACAGGACAGAGTCATTACAGAGTCATTACAGAGTCATTACAGGACAGAGTCATTACAGGACAGAGTCATTACAGAGTCATTACAGAGTCATTACAGAGTCATTACAGGACAGAGTCATTACAGGACAGAGTCATTACAGAGTCATTACAGAGTCATTACAGGACAGAGTCATTACAGAGTCATTACAGAGTCATTACAGAGTCATTACAGGACAGAGTCATTACAGAGTCATTACAGGACAGAGTCATTACAGAGTCATTACAGAGTCATTACAGGACAGAGTCATTACAGAGTCATTACAGGACAGAGTCATTACAGAGTCATTACAGAGTCATTACAGAGTCATTACAGGACAGAGTCATTACAGAGTCATTACAGAGTCATTACAGAGTCATTACAGAGTCATTACAGAGTCATTACAGAGTCATTACAGAGTCATTACAGAGTCATTACAGGACAGAGTCACTACAGAGTCATTACAGAGTCATTACAGGACAGAGTCATTACAGAGTCATTACAGGACAGAGTCATTACAGAGTCATTACAGAGTCATTACAGAGTCATTACAGGACAGAGTCATTACAGGACAGAGTCATTACAGAGTCATTACAGAGTCATTACAGAGTCATTACAGGACAGAGTCATTACAGAGTCATTACAGAGTCATTACAGAGTCATTACAGAGTCATTACAGAGTCATTACAGGACAGAGTCATTACAGAGTCATTACAGAGTCATTACAGAGTCATTACAGAGTCATTACAGAGTCATTACAGAGTCATTACAGGACAGAGTCATTACAGAGTCATTACAGAGTCATTACAGAGTCATTACAGAGTCATTACAGAGTCATTACAGGACAGAGTCATTACAGAGTCATTACAGGACAGAGTCACTACAGAGTCATTACAGAGTCATTACAGGACAGAGTCATTACAGAGTCATTACAGAGTCATTACAGGACAGAGTCATTACAGAGTCATTACAGAGTCATTACAGGACAGAGTCATTACAGAGTCATTACAGAGTCATTACAGAGTCATTACAGGACAGAGTCATTACAGAGTCATTACAGAGTCATTACAGAGTCATTACAGGGTCATTACAGGACAGAGTCATTACAGAGTCATTACAGAGTCATTACAGAGTCATTACAGGACAGAGTCATTACAGAGTCATTACAGGACAGAGTCATTACAGAGTCATTACAGAGTCATTACAGAGTCATTACAGGACAGAGTCATTACAGAGTCATTACAGGACAGAGTCATTACAGAGTCATTACAGAGTCATTACAGGACAGAGTCATTACAGAGTCATTACAGGACAGAGTCATTACAGAGTCATTACAGAGTCATTACAGGACAGAGTCATTACAGAGTCATTACAGAGTCATTACAGAGTCATTACAGGACAGAGTCATTACAGAGTCATTACAGAGTCATTACAGAGTCATTACAGAGTCATTACAGAGTCATTACAGGACAGAGTCATTACAGAGTCATTACAGAGTCATTACAGGACAGAGTCATTACAGAGTCATTACAGAGTCATTACAGAGTCATTACAGGACAGAGTCATTACAGAGTCATTACAGAGTCATTACAGAGTCATTACAGAGTCATTACAGAGTCATTACAGAGTCATTACAGAGTCATTACAGAGTCATTACAGAGTCATTACAGGACAGAGTCATTACAGAGTCATTACAGGACAGAGTCATTACAGAGTCATTACAGAGTCATTACAGAGTCATTACAGAGTCATTACAGAGTCATTACAGAGTCATTACAGGACAGAGTCATTACAGAGTCATTACAGAGTCATTACAGGACAGAGTCATTACAGAGTCATTACAGGACAGAGTCATTACAGAGTCATTACAGAGTCATTACAGAGTCATTACAGAGTCATTACAGGACAGAGTCATTACAGAGTCATTACAGAGTCATTACAGAGTCATTACAGAGTCATTACAGAGTCATTACAGAGTCATTACAGAGTCATTACAGAGTCATTACAGAGTCATTACAGAGTCATTACAGAGTCATTACAGGACAGAGTCATTACAGAGTCATTACAGAGTCATTACAGAGTCATTACAGAGTCATTACAGAGTCATTACAGAGTCATTACAGAGTCATTACAGAGTCATTACAGAGTCATTACAGAGTCATTACAGAGTCATTACAGGACAGAGTCATTATAGAGTCATTACAGAGTCATTACAGAGTCATTACAGAGTCATTACGGGACAGAGTCATTACAGAGTCATTACAGAGTCATTACAGAGTCATTACAGAGTCATTACAGGACAGAGTCATTACAGAGTCATTACAGAGTCATTACAGGACAGAGTCATTACAGAGTCATTACAGGACAGAGTCATTACAGAGTCATTACAGGACAGAGTCATTACAGAGTCATTACAGGACAGAGTCATTACAGAGTCATTACAGAGTCATTACAGAGTCATTACAGAGTCATTACAGGACAGAGTCATTACAGAGTCATTACAGAGTCATTACAGAGTCATTACAGGACAGAGTCATTACAGAGTCATTACAGAGTCATTACAGGACAGAGTCATTACAGAGTCATTACAGAGTCATTACAGGACAGAGTCATTACAGAGTCATTACAGAGTCATTACAGAGTCATTACAGAGTCATTACAGAGTCATTACAGGACAGAGTCATTACAGAGTCATTACAGAGTCATTACAGAGTCATTACAGAGTCATTACAGGACAGAGTCATTACAGAGTCATTACAGAGTCATTACAGGACAGAGTCATTACAGAGTCATTACAGAGTCATTACAGGACAGAGTCATTACAGAGTCATTACAGAGTCATTACAGAGTCATTACAGAGTCATTACAGAGTCATTACAGGACAGAGTCATTACAGAGTCATTACAGAGTCATTACAGAGTCATTACAGAGTCATTACAGGACAGAGTCATTACAGAGTCATTACAGAGTCATTACAGAGTCATTACAGGACAGAGTCATTACAGAGTCATTACAGAGTCATTACAGAGTCATTACAGAGTCATTACAGGACAGAGTCATTACAGAGTCATTACAGAGTCATTACAGAGTCATTACAGAGTCATTACAGAGTCATTACAGAGTCATTACAGAGTCATTACAGGACAGAGTCATTACAGAGTCATTACAGAGTCATTACAGAGTCATTACAGAGTCATTACAGAGTCATTACAGAGTCATTACAGAGTCATTACAGGACAGAGTCATTACAGAGTCATTACAGAGTCATTACAGGACAGAGTCATTACAGAGTCATTACAGAGTCATTACAGAGTCATTACAGAGTCATTACAGAGTCATTACAGAGTCATTACAGAGTCATTACAGAGTCATTACAGGACAGAGTCATTATAGAGTCATTACAGAGTCATTACAGAGTCATTACAGAGTCATTACAGAGTCATTACGGGACAGAGTCATTACAGAGTCATTACAGAGTCATTACAGAGTCATTACAGAGTCATTACAGAGTCATTACAGAGTCATTACAGAGTCATTACAGGACAGAGTCATTACAGAGTCATTACAGAGTCATTACAGGACAGAGTCATTACAGAGTCATTACAGGACAGAGTCATTACAGAGTCATTACAGAGTCATTACAGAGTCATTACAGGACAGAGTCATTACAGAGTCATTACAGAGTCATTACAGAGTCATTACAGGACAGAGTCATTACAGGACAGAGTCATTACAGAGTCATTACAGGACAGAGTCATTACAGAGTCATTACAGAGTCATTACAGAGTAATTACGGGACAGAGTCATTACAGAGTCATTACAGAGTCATTACAGGACAGAGTCATTACAGAGTCATTACAGAGTCATTACAGGACAGAGTCATTACAGGACAGAGTCATTACAGAGTCATTACAGAGTCATTACAGAGTCATTACAGGACAGAGTCATTACAGGACAGAGTCATTACAGAGTCATTACAGAGTCATTACAGGACAGAGTCATTACAGGACAGAGTCATTACAGAGTCATTACAGAGTCATTACAGAGTCATTACAGGACAGAGTCATTACAGAGTCATTACAGGACAGAGTCATTACAGAGTCATTACAGAGTCATTACAGGACAGAGTCATTACAGAGTCATTACAGGACAGAGTCATTACAGAGTCATTACAGAGTCATTACAGAGTCATTACAGGACAGAGTCATTACAGAGTCATTACAGAGTCATTACAGAGTCATTACAGAGTCATTACAGAGTCATTACAGAGTCATTACAGGACAGAGTCATTACAGAGTCATTACAGGACAGAGTCACTACAGAGTCATTACAGGACAGAGTCACTACAGAGTCATTACAGGACAGAGTCACTACAGAGTCATTACAGGACAGAGTCATTACAGAGTCATTACAGGACAGAGTCACTACAGAGTCATTACAGAGTCATTACAGGACAGAGTCATTACAGAGTCATTACAGAGTCATTACAGAGTCATTACAGGACAGAGTCATTACAGAGTCATTACAGAGTCATTACAGAGTCATTACAGAGTCATTACAGAGTCATTACAGGACAGAGTCATTACAGAGTCATTACAGAGTCATTACAGAGTCATTACAGAGTCATTACAGAGTCATTACAGAGTCATTACAGGACAGAGTCATTACAGAGTCATTACAGAGTCATTACAGAGTCATTACAGAGTCATTACAGAGTCATTACAGGACAGAGTCATTACAGAGTCATTACAGGACAGAGTCATTACAGAGTCATTACAGAGTCATTACAGGACAGAGTCATTACAGAGTCATTACAGAGTCATTACAGAGTCATTACAGGACAGAGTCATTACAGAGTCATTACAGGACAGAGTCATTACAGAGTCATTACAGGACAGAGTCATTACAGAGTCATTACAGAGTCATTACAGAGTCATTACAGGACAGAGTCATTACAGAGTCATTACAGGACAGAGTCATTACAGAGTCATTACAGAGTCATTACAGAGTCATTACAGAGTCATTACAGAGTCATTACAGGACGGTAAAATGTGGACCGATGCCAATCGGTCTGGGAGTCCGTATCTCTTGGATTTTGTTGCGTTCCTTGCTGTGTTTTATACCACGTCTGTCTCACTGTGTCTCCACTCTGGTGTGTTTTACATCACGTCTGTCTCACTGTGTCTCCACTCTGGTGTGTTTTACACCACGTCTGTCTCACTGTGTCTCCACTCTGGTGTGTTTTACATCACGTCTGTCTCACTGTGTCTCCACTCTGGTGTGTTTTACATCACGTCTGTCTCACTGTGTCTCCACTCTGGTGTGTTTTATACCACATCTGTCTCACTGTGTCTCCACTCTGGTGTGTTTTACATCACGTCTGTCTCAGTGTGTCTCCACTCTGGTGTGTTTTACATCACGTCTGTCTCACTGTGTCTCCACTCTGGTGTGTTTTACATCACGTCTGTCTCACTGTGTCTCCACTCTGGTGTGTTTTACATCACGTCTGTCTCACTGTGTCTCCACTCTGGTGTGTTTTATACCATGTCTGTCTCAGTGTGTCTCCACTCTGGTGTGTTTTATACCATGTCTGTCTCACTGTGTCTCCACTCTGGTGTGTTTTACATCACGTCTGTCTCACTGTGTCTCCACTCTGGTGTGTTTTACATCACGTCTGTCTCACTGTGTCTCCACTCTGGTGTGTTTTACACCACGTCTGTCTCACTGTGTCTCCACTCTGGTGTGTTTTACATCACGTCTGTCTCAGTGTGTCTCCACTCTGGTGTGTTTTACATCACGTCTGTCTCAGTGCTCTCCACTCTGGTGTGTTTTACATCACGTCTGTCTCACTGTGTCTCCACTCTGGTGTGTTTTACATCACGTCTGTCTCAGTGCTCTCCACTCTGGTGTGTTTTACACCACGTCTGTCTCAGTGTGTCTCCACTCTGGTGTGTTTTACATCACGTCTGTCTCACTGTGTCTCCACTCTGGTGTGTTTTACATCACGTCTGTCTCACTGTGTCTCCACTCTGGTGTGTTTTACATCACGTCTGTCTCAGTGTGTCTCCACTCTGGTGTGTTTTACATCACGTCTGTCTCAGTGTGTCTCCACTCTGGTGTGTTTTATACCATGTCTGTCTCACTGTGTCTCCACTCTGGTGTGTTTTATACCATGTCTGTCTCAGTGTGTCTCCACTCTGGTGCATCAGCGCTCTGTAGTACGTCACGTATCCCTGACGGAATATTGTCATCACTCGTGGAACGTCCTGTGAAAACACCAGGAGACGCAGCGTGGCGAGGTTGAGGCTCGTTCTCCAGAAGAGGGTTATGTTAGGCGAGGAGGAGATAGCTGGACTGTAATCGGATGAAGTCGGGGCTTCGGTTCCTCAAGTTCTTTTTTCTTCGTTCTATTTTTTTTTTAAACTTTTTTAAAAAACTTTTTCTCCTCTTTCTCAATTTTTTCTGTATTTCCCCTCATCCCAATGTAGTCGTTATGCCAATTCCCCCCCTTCCCTTCCTGGTCGTTGCGCGCATTTGCCCCCTACTTGCCGGTCTAGGGAGCCCTGAAGTCTATCAGATGCTTCCTCCGATACATAGGAGACAGCCAGCAGCCTCTTTTCACCTG
>NC_140180.1:109936734-109944234 GCF_963971535.1 Notolepis coatsorum | reverse complement strand
GAGCATAGCCATGTCCGAGGGCTTGCAGCAAGCCAGAGTTTAACACAGTTTCAATCAATCAATAACAACATTAACCAGACTCTCGTTGTGTCTATTCTGCTAAAGCTAACGTTACCTCTCATTGTGTCTATTCTACCAAGCAACCCGGGTTTAACGTTACCTCTCGTGTATATCTGCTGACGTTAGCGTTAGTATTAGGCTAACGACAACAAGCTTAACACATCAGCGATCTTGTTGTGACACTAAACTCTCCACTCGGTGGTAAATTGGGTTGATGTCGGTTTTGTTTCATCAATAAATGAGGCAGAATACACAGTGAATCCATCCTTTTTTGTTTATTGCACTTGGTGCTGTTGCAAACGAATCCTGAATGAAATGCATCCTTAGCGAGGCAGTAAAGATGGCGGCTTTCTGCTTTTGTGCAGACGCTGTGCAGGATGCTCCAACGTGTGACACGTCTCTCTTCTGACCAATCAGTGGTCTGCAGTGTTTCACGTGACTTTTCTGGTACCACTTCTACCCAATAGGGTCGCTTGGAACCGAGTAGGGTATATCTGCAGAGCCACAAGCCCAACGTCTGGGCGCTACTTTATTATTATTATAAAAAACAGCTGTGATGCGGTATTCAGCCTAACTCTGCGGTGGGCGTGATGCAACAGCGATACCGCGGTTATCGCGGCAGCTCTAGTTACAAGTCTTTCTTCTTATAGGACCGTGGGTTCCAAGTCATTCTGCTTAACCCTTTCACTACCACACTACCAACTGGTTAACCCTTTCACTGCGACACTACAGAAGGTTAACCCTTTCACTGCCACACGACAAAGGGTTAACCCTTTCACGACCACACTACAGCAGGTTAACCCTTTCACTGCCACACTACAGACGGTTAATCAGGAAGATAAATGCACGTAGCGTTAGCATGTAATTCTCGTCAGATGTGACTTCCATGAGGTGTTTAAACGTCAACACAAAAGTAAGGAGCAAATGTTTAATTTCAGTGTTCAAACCTCTGTTTCTCTATTACATTAGCACTCAAAGCGATTTGTCTTTATTGTGTATTTGACACTTCAAGAATGTTACCTTTCAAGAGAGACCAGACTCATGCATGTGCTATACGTATAAATTATAATAAATCGCTAATTACTTTGGGAATGCAATCGTCAGGCGTTTTATGCAAAATGTGGGGTAAGTTTAACACTTTCAGAGCCACCAGGGGGTGTCGTACTTACCTGGCTGAATGCCAGCACCCACTTCAATGATAGCGTTGTGAACGCATAATCTCTGTCTTAAATTATGGCTATGTGTCTAATCTGCCCGTCGCTTATCAATGACTTGTTTGCAGTCAACATTGTCTAAACGGATTGTTTTTTAATTGGTTAATTTCCGTTTTATAGCATTTTGAAAAGCCCTCGTTTTTAAGTAAAATATAAAGATTCCGTGATAAAAGGCATTTATTGGAATATTCTGGCATACACAAAAACGTTGTAATTTTTCGGCCTATTTATGAATCGTTTTCAAATAAACGCTAGATTATCGATAGTATATGTGTACTTATGCACGCTAGAGAAGCGGGCTGAAATATCGATTCTCTCATTTCCTGATCAGCGGCACACACACACACACACACACACACACACACACACACACACATATGGGACACGTTGATATATCTGTGAAAAAAGCTCTGATTATCCCAAGACTGGTCAAATAGATTCCTTACCTCAGATCAGATGTTCTCCAAAAAGATTATTCCAATTCCTGATCGCCATTCCAAATATCGATCGCGTTTATTGATTCAGCGTTGGGTGCTGGAAATACATAATCCACACTGTTCTGGGGTCGGCGATCAATTTGGGTCTCTTCAGTTGGCTTGACGGAAAAGTTAAATGAGGAAACTGCCCCCCCCCCCCCCCCCTTCATCAGTCTAAAGTAATGGGGTGCAGTTACACAGGGAGAGACGATAGGGGGCGGTATCTTCCCAATTGAGCTCAGAGAGAGTCTGCAACACTAACCTGAGGCTTGATTGATGAAATATGAATTCAAATCGGCAATAAAAAAAAATACGACAAACAAACGCTATATAGCGTTGGTGGCATTCATAGGTCGGCATGAACTAACGACAAAACGCGTGGCTGGCACTCAAAGTGTTAAGGGGTTAAGACACATTCTCAGATACAATGGAAGCCTATGGCAAAAGGAGGGCGTCTTAATTTTGGTATCTCACGAAAAAGACTGGTCCATTTAAAACCCTGGTGGAACTTGACTTCACATCCTAGGCCCCAGGGCTTACAGTGTTCTTTCTCTGGAACGCATCCCAAACCATTATTTTATTTGTCCAAAACTGAGAAGGAAATGTCCCAAAATCCCCCAAATAATGTGTGGGGGTGTAGATGAATTCGGCATTGTTTTTCCACTGTCCTGGGACCGTCCCAAACACATTGTTTTATGGTCCCCTTCATTTCAAGCTGCCTTAAAAGTCAATGCCATGTTTCATCCTCTGTTACAAATGTTTTGTTGGAGTTAAAGCAGGTCTTTAATGAGATAATACACAAACCTCAGTCCACCATTTTCTCACGCTAGCATGTAAAAGATACAACATCTCTGTGGCTTATTCAATATCATTGAAAACATTGCAATGTTTCTCTTCGTTTATTATTGTGCTCTGCGAGTGTGGAAGAGCCTGTCTGTGTTTATCACTTTAGAAACAGACAGGCTCTGTGAGAGCTTTCATACCCAGATGGCATTAAAATTATGTCTGTTCTCATCACCGCGCCGAGACTTGATACTTGATACTTACTATAGAAAAGCATAGAAGTTATTGGTTATTGAAGTTATATACAGTGTCCTTGTTAATATCAATAAACAATGCTTTTAGGGTGAAATATTCTACATATGTCTCACAAAGTCAACTTTACATTTTCTTTTTACATAATACTGTGATCAGCAGAGTTTATGAAAATATATCATGACATTTTTTTTAATTTTTCCTAGGTAATATAGATCATATAGGTCATATAGGTCATATAGGTCATATTGATCATATAGGTCATATAGAGCATATAGATCATATAGGTCATAGGTCATATAGATCATATAGGTCATATAGGTCATATACTGTAGGTTATATAGGTCATATAGAGCATATAGATCATATAGGTCATAGGTCATATAGATCATATAGGTCATATAGGTCATATAGGTCATATACTGTAGGTTATATAGGTCATATAGATCATATAGGTCATATAGATCATGTGTGAGGTGTGCATTTTTATTTCGTCACAATATTATTTGAAAGATATTGTGTCAAATTGAACTGTATTTCTGAGTTGCAGCACTTAAAAACATTAAATTGGCTGTTATATCTTATTAAATTGTGGACATTTATTCATTCCCACTTATTAGACACTATTTCTGAAGTCATATAGATCATATAGGTCATATATAGATCATATAGGTCATATAGGTCATATAGATCATATAGGTCATATAGGTCATATAGATCATATAGGTCATATAGATCAGGGTTCCTAAACTTTTCAGGCCGGGACCCAGAAAATAAGGCGTCAGAGAGCCGCGGCCCAATGCACATCGTCAGGCTTTTTTTTTTTTTTTTTGCCAGGCGACCGATTTTTTAAGCCAAATATTACTTCAATCCTATTAAGTTAGTTCAAATTAGTTAGTCATTTATATGTGCTATTTATGAGAGGGCTAACTTGTTGCAAAATAATAATGATAATAATAATAGCATCATTAAAATACTATTGTTGCTTCGGTTGTTTTCAGCGTTTTATGTGCATAATCTGTTATTTAGTTTGAAATGTTCGTTGAAATAAGTAGATTTTTCGTTTTTGTTTATTTATTAAGTTAATATAAAACCATATAGTCACATTTTAGAATACGATAGAATAGAATTTTAGAATACAACAAGAAACACTGTCCTGGCCTGCTTCTAAGTTCAGTGGCCTGACAATTTTTATTTTTTTATTTTTTTTTAATCATCTCACGGCCCTCCCGTGGCTGCTCGCAGCCCACCTTTGGGTCGCGACCCCGACTTTGGGAACCACTGATATAGATCATATAGGTCATATAGATCATATAGATCAGTGGTTCTCAACTGGTCTAGCCTCGGGACCCAACATTTTCCTTAGTCATTAAGTCGCGACCCAAAATTTTTAACCACTATGATTTATGTAAAAAAAAAAATATTTGCAGTAATACGCAATCTTTCAAAACATGAAATAAACACAAAAAAGTGCAACTATTGCTAAAAACCCAATGAAATAAAAGAATAATAAATAATATATGCTTCTTAGCAGATTTCTTAGCTTAACATAACAGACCTAAGTTTGGGGGAACTAATGGGATAACTGGGGTTGCAACAAAAGTGCAACTAGGGCTAAAAACCCAATGAAATTAAATAATAATAATAAATAATTATGCTTCTTAGCAGACTTCTTAGCTTAACATAACAGACCTAAGTTTGGGGGAACTAATGGGATAACTGGGATTGCAAGAAAAGTGCAACTAGGGCTAAAAACCCAATGAAATAAAATAATAATAAATAATATGCTTCTTAGCAGATTTCTTAGCTTAACATAACAGACCTACGTTTGGGGGAACTAATGGGATAACTGGGGTTGCAACAAAAGTGCAACTAAGGGCTAAAAACACAATGAAATAAAATAATAATAAATAATATATCCTTCTTAGCAGACTTCTTAGCTTAACATCCCAGGGAACTAATGGGATAACTGGGGATGTTGTTTGCTCCTGACAAGAGTCTCAAAGTCTGGGGTGATGGTAGACAAAGCAACTCTGAGGTCATGCTCAAAAAAAAAAAAAACTTTTTTTTACACACATTCCGCAACCCACTCAAAATGGCCCCGCGACCCACTTTTGGGTCGCGACCCACCAGTTGAGAAACACTGATAGATCATATAGATCATATAGGTCATATATAGATCATATAGGTCATATAGATCATATAGATCATATAGGTCATATAGGTCATATAGGTCATATAGATCATATAGATCAGTGATTCCCAACCTGGGGTCCGCCAGGGGGCGCAGGGGGTCCGCCAGACCACAGATGATTTGAGTTTTTTTTTTTACCTTTTTTTTTACCTTTTTTTTTTCTTTCAGAGAAATATTTAATTAGCATATTTGTATCATCAGAAGCATGAATAGTCTCTCCACTACAATAAAAAATAAAGATAAATAAATAAACATCTATACATGATTTTTGAACGTTAACAGTAGGCTACCGGGTAGCCGCTAAAACGCGAATCAGTTGACTGTATCACTTTCCGTAGCTAGCCTAGCACGCTAGTTAACTTTCTTGGCTCGTCTGCAGTCAGCCGCCAGAGGCGAAAATGTGTGACAAACGAAAAGGAGATGACGGCAGCTCATCTGCAAAAAAAGTTAGGACCTACAGCAATCGCGAAAATTACATCACCATGGGCTTCACTGAGGGACCAGACAAACGACCTGAGTGTGTGATTTGTGGAGAAAAGTTGGCAAACTCGAGCCTGAAGCCCAGCAAGCTGAAGAGACATCAGGCGTCTAAGCACCCAGAAACCGTTGGGAAGGATCCGGACTTTTTTCGGAGGAAAGAACAGTCTCTCAAGGCGAACAAGCCCGTTGATGTTAGAGTAGCGTGGAGCAGGGGTGGCAGTGATTTACAGAAGGCTACCGAAGCCTCCTTTGAGTGTTCGCTTTTAATTGCAAAAGCAAAGAAACCGCACAATATTGGCGAGCAGCTCATCAAACCAGCCTGCATCAAAATGGTTTAGAAACTGTGCGGCCCACAGGTGGTGGATAAACTAAAATCAGTACCACTCTCGAACAATGTAGTGAAAGACCGAATTGATAAGATGTCAAGTGATTGCGAGCAACAGCTGTCAGAAAAGCTTAGAAAGGGTCCATTTGCCATACAACTTGATGAAACTACAACTGTCGCAGACGAGGCTGTGCTCATCGTTTATGTGCAGTATATCGAAAATGAGGATCTGAAGCAGGACATTCTCATGTCAGTCAACCTTACTACCACCACTCGAGGTGAGGATATTTTTACTGCAGTGGATTCTTACTTCATTCAACATAAATGCAAACCGTTCACCATTAGGGCCTGATTTGAGAGGATGAATACAGGATTTGAATATTGGCCAACATTTTGAAATACATATGGTGCAAGATGAGATTTGTTGATTGAAGGCACAAGTCAAAGAAGCATAGTGGGTCTAATTATGATGCATATGCCTGTGTATAAGCAGTTTGTTATTAAAATGGAAAAAAAAAGTATTAAAATGACAACAAAAAAGTATTTTATGAGGAGGGGGGTCCAGGAATTTCATCAAAGATGTTTGGGGGTCCCTGGGGGAAAAAAGGTTGGGAACCCCTGATATAGATCATATAGGTCATATATAGATCATATAGGTCATATAGATCATATAGATCATATAGGTCATATAGGTCATATAGGTCATATAGATCATATAGATCATATAGGTCATATAGATCATATAGATCATATAGGTCATATAGATCATATAGGTCATATAGATCATATAGGTCATATAGGTCATATAGGTCATATAGATCATATAGGTCATATAGGTCATATATAGATCATATAGGTCATATAGATCATATAGGTCATATAGGTCATATAGATCATATAGGTCATATAGGTCATAGGTCATACAGTAGGTCATACAGTGCAGCCCTGCTCTGCGGGCTCTCTGCTCTCCGTGTCGTAGTGAGCAGAGCTGCAGCTCGAGCGTTCTCAGTCACATGGAGGTAATCATTCAAGGGGCCGGTTTGACCCCTAACCCTACAGCATACGCTCTCACAGATATAGTGCTGTGTATGCATGAGGTATGAGGTGATTTGTGGTTGTATATACAGTACACCACCTGACAGAAGCCTTAGGAAACAGTATCATGCTAGTATGTTCTCCCATAATGGTACAGGCCATTGTATAAATGATTTACCACGGTACTGTCAAGCTAAGAGTTACAGTATGTATCACCATAGTACCACTTTTGTGTCCAATTTAATCCCATTTAAACCATGATACCGGTGGTAATTTCATGGTATTCCCATAGTTTTGTGGTCACTACCATCACCATGATGACCAAACAAATATCATGATACGTGTTTAAGAAATACTGTGTTTCTGATGCAGAGTAAATCTTCATCTTTGTTTTTTAGTTAAGTGAATAAGCTTCATTATCATTATTCCAAACCTTGGGACAAAGTGCTGATATGCACACTACTCCATATGTGGCATGTTATTATTCATACTTCACTGTCACACTTCTTGGCAGTATGCTAATGATTTGCATGCATTTAACTAAATAAATGGATAGAAAAAGCGCTGAACTTATTTAACTGAGATCTGAACAAGCCTTCCCTCAGCGAACGCGTTATGCTCTCATTATGATCAGAACGCTCGACGGGTAACAACAAGCGCTCTGCAACCCGTTCCGCGGGC
>NC_140180.1:109919342-109931842 GCF_963971535.1 Notolepis coatsorum | reverse complement strand
ATTGGTTGCTTTATTTATTGATTGATTGATTGCTTCTATTTAAGTGTGATATGCTATTATTATTATTATTACTATGTGATATTATATGATATGGACATACAAGAAATTATACACAATGATCAAACATAAATCAAATCATACATCTGTATACATGCACACAGTATATAAACATTACACCCCTTACTGACAAAATATGATAATAAGAAATATTAATTTAAGAGACAATCTAGCCAACTCTCTCGAAAACGAGATACTGTATCTCAAGTGGTTTTTCCCAATAAAAGAATTTCAATATAACTAGTAGATATTGAGTCAATTTGTAAATACGATTTGTAAATAATTCCTCTTATTCCATGTTCTACGTGTACATTATTTTGTCTCGTAAAGAATAATTACAGTGCAGATCCTTACGTGAAGTATCCTTTAAACAAAAGACAAACATCCCTCTCTGCACAGATTCAGTGAGTAATTTACATTTAGTCATTTAGCTGATGCTTGTATCCAAAGCCAGTTACAAGTTCTGTACAACAAGTCAGCAGGAGGGGTACAACTCTGCAAGCTTTGATTGATTGATTGAAAACTTTATTAACAGATTGCAGAATGGGTACAATACAGTATAGCTCGATACAAACAACTGGAGGATGAGAAGAGGATGAAGACCAGAAAAATACTTTAGTCTTGTTTACATCAGGGTCCTCCATTTTCAATTCATCAAGACATTTATGACATACAAGACATACAAATATACGATACTGTGTAAGAAAGAGAGAACATCATAAAAAAAATATGAATCCGAAGGGGAAGTAACTGTACATTAGAGGGGGTTGGGTGGGGTGGGGGATTTTGACATTTACCGGGGCCAGTTTATAATTGCAGCCTCCCGTAGGTGCTCTTTGAGAGCGGTTTTGAAGGTGGGTAGGGATTCACATTCCTTTACGGCTGTGGGTAGGGCGTTCCACATTGTTGTGGCATAATTGCAAAACGTGTTTAGTCCCTTGTTTGAGCCGAATCTGGGTTGAATGTGATTTGTTGAGCTCCCTCTGGTGTTGTGGTCGTGGACTTCACTGACCTTTGGGAAGTATTTTGACAGCTAAGTAAGTAACATTGTAGTAAAGTGCATAATAGTAAAAGACAGTATGGAGGTTAGTAGTTTTCTTTTTCTTTCTTTCTTCATTTCAGATATTGATTGAAGAAGTATGCTTTTAGTTAATGGCGGAAAATTGGGTGAGTTTCGGGTGTCCTGACTGTGGTGGGAAGTTCGTTAACAAAAACCATTGTGGAGCGAGGACTGAGAATAGCCGGCTTCTCTTTGATGACCCCCCTGGAGCTCATGTGACCGATCGTATGTTACTCCTTCTGCATTGTGTTAAATGTAGATGCCCCGAGGGAGTTTCGAACCCGGGTCCGCCGCACCGCGGGCGACAGCATAGACCGCTATACCAAGAGGTGAATTCACTGCTTGGTAACATGTCTATGTGTCTTTTTAAGGGGAAGTGAGTTTAACTCACAGTACCACTTACTGCCACAGTCACGTCACAACACACGTCCATCGTGACTGTGGATATTACTCACAGACCTCCATTACACTCAGAGAGAATGGGTCTGAGGCGGCTAGAAGATGTAGAACGTAGGGGTCTTCAGCGTGTGTAGTTAGAGACCATTGACCAGAGGCAGGAGGGAGCCGTTCCCTTCACTGCATGGTATGCCAGGTCCACCACGAGCCCTAGAGACCAACAGGTTAAATGCCACCTAGAGGACAGACATCACCACGAGCCCTAGAGACCAGCAGGTTTAATGCCACCTAGAGGACAGACATCACGACTAGCCCAAAATACCAGCAGGTTTAATGCCACCTAGAGGACAGACATCACCACTAGCCCTAGAGACCAGCAGGTTTAATGCCACCTAGAGGACAGACATCACCACTAGACCTAGAGACCAGCAGGTTTAATGCCACCTAGAGGACAGACATCACCACTAGCCCTAGAGACCAGCAGGTTTAATGCCACCTAGAGGACAGACATCACCACTAGCCCTAGAGACCAGCAGGTTTAATGCCACCTAGAGGACAGACATCACCACTAGTCCTAGAGACCAGCAGGTTTAATGCCACCTAGAGGACAGACATCACCACTAGCCCTAGAGACCAGCAGGTTTAATGCCACCTAGAGGACAGACATCACCACTAGTCCTAGAGACCGGCAGGTTTAATGCCACCTAGAGGACAGACATCACCACTAGTCCTAGAGACCAGCAGGTTTAATGCCACCTAGAGGACAGACATCACCACTAGTCCTAGAGACCAGCAGGTTTAATGCCACCTAGAGGACAGACATCACCACTAGTCCTAGAGACCAGCAGGTTTAATGCCACCTAGAGGACAGACATCACCACTAGCCCTAGAGACCAGCAGGTTTAATGCCACCTAGAGGACAGACATCACCACGAGCCCTAGAGACCAGCAGGTTTAATGCCACCTAGAGGACAGACATCACCACTAGTCCTAGAGACCAGCAGGTTTAATGCCACCTAGAGGACAGACATCACCACTAGTCCTAGAGACCAGCAGGTTTAATGCCACCTAGAGGACAGACATCACCACTAGTCCTAGAGACTGGCAGGTTTAATGCCACCTAGAGGACAGACATCACCACTAGTCCTAGAGACCAGCAGGTTTAATGCCACCTAGAGGACAGACATCACCACTAGTCCTAGAGACCAGCAGGTTTAATGCCACCTAGAGGACAGACATCACCACTAGTCCTAGAGACCAGCATGTTTAATGCCACCTAGAGGACAGACATCACCACTAGCCCTAGAGACCAGCAGGTTTAATGCCACCTAGACGGCAGACATCACCACTACTCCTAGAGACCAGCAGGTTTAATGCCACCTAGAGGACAGACATCACCACTAGCCCTAGAGACCAGCAGGTTTAATGCCACCTAGAGGACAGACATCACCACTAGTCCAAGAGACCAGCAGGTTTAATGCCACCTAGAGGACAGACATCACCACTAGTCCTAGAGACTGGCAGGTTTAATGCCACCTAGAGGACAGACATCACCACTAGCCCTAGAGACCAGCAGGTTTAATGCCACCTAGAGGACAGACATCACCACTAGTCCTAGAGACCAGCAGGTTTAATGCCACCTAGAGGACAGACATCACCACTAGTCCTAGAGACTGGCAGGTTTAATGCCACCTAGAGGACAGACATCACCACTAGTCCTAGAGACCAGCAGGTTTAATGCCACCTAGAGGACAGACATCACCACTAGCCCTAGAGACCAGCAGGTTTAATGCCACCTAGAGGACAGACATCACCACTAGCCCTAGAGACCAGCAGGTTTAATGCCACCTAGAGGACAGACATCACCACTAGTCCTAGAGACCAGCAGGTTTAATGCCACCTAGAGGACAGACATCACCACTAGTCCTAGAGACCAGCAGGTTTAATGCCACCTAGAGGACAGACATCACCACTAGCCCTAGAGACCAGCAGGTTTAATGCCACCTAGAGGACAGACATCACCACTAGTCCTAGAGACCAGCAGGTTTAATGCCACCTAGAGGACAGACATCACCACTAGTCCTAGAGACCAGCAGGTTTAATGCCACCTAGAGGACAGACATCACCTCTAGTCCTAGAGACCAGCAGGTTTAATGCCACCTAGACGGCAGACATCACCACTAGTCCTAGAGACTGACAGGTTTAATGCCACCTAGAGGACAGACATCACCACTAGTCCTAGAGACTGGCAGGTTTAATGCCACCTAGAGGACAGACATCACCACTAGCCCAAAATACCAGCAGGTTTAATGCCACCTAGAGGACAGACATCACCACTAGACCTAGAGACCAGCAGGTTTAATGCCACCTAGAGGACAGACATCACCACTAGCCCTAGAGACCAGCAGGTTTAATGCCACCTAGAGGACAGACATCACCACTAGCCCTAGAGACTGGCATGTTTAATGCCACCTAGAGGACAGACATCACCACTAGTCCAAGAGACCGGCAGGTTTAATGCCACCTAGAGGACAGACATCACCACTAGTCCTAGAGACCAGCAGGTTTAATGCCACCTAGAGGACAGACATCACCACTAGCCCTAGAGACCGGCAGGTTTAATGCCACCTAGAGGACAGACATCACCACTAGTCCTAGAGACCAGCAGGTTTAATGCCACCTAGAGGACAGACATCACCACTAGTCCTAGAGACCAGCAGGTTTAATGCCACCTAGAGGACAGACATCACC
The DNA here is from genome assembly GCF_963971535.1 of Notolepis coatsorum. Taxonomy (NCBI): domain Eukaryota; kingdom Metazoa; phylum Chordata; class Actinopteri; order Aulopiformes; family Paralepididae; genus Notolepis; species Notolepis coatsorum. The sequence continues at coordinate 109,927,578 of NC_140180.1, read as the reverse complement.
ACTAGCCCTAGAGACCAGCAGGTTTAATGCCACCTAGAGGACAGACATCACCACTAGTCCTAGAGACCAGCAGGTTTAATGCCACCTAGAGGAGGACAGACATCACCACTAGTCCTAGAGACCAGCAGGTTTAATGCCACCTAGAGGACAGACATCACCACTAGCCCTAGAGACTGGCAGGTGTAATGCCACCTAGAGGACAGACATCAACACTAGTCCTAGAGACCGGCAGGTTTAATGCCACCTAGAGGACAGACATCACCACTAGTCCAAGATACCGGCAGGTTTAATGCCACCTAGAGGACAGACATCACCACTAGTCCTAGAGACCAGCAGGTTTAATGCCACCTAGAGGACAGACATCAACACTAGTCCTAGAGACCAGCAGGTTTAATGCCACCTAGAGGACAGACATCAACACTAGTCCTAGAGACCAGCAGGTTTAATGCCACCTAGAGGACAGACATCACCTCTAGTCCTAGAGACCAGCAGGTTTAATGCCACCTAGAGGACAGACATCACCACTAGTCCTAGAGACCGGCAGGTTTAATGCCACCTAGACGGCAGACATCACCACTAGCCCTAGAGACCAGCAGGTTTAATGCCACCTAGAGGACAGACATCACCACTAGTCCTAGAGACCAGCAGGTTTAATGCCACCTAGAGGACAGACATCACCACTAGTCCTAGAGACCAGCAGGTTTAATGCCACCTAGAGGACAGACATCAACACTAGTCCTAGAGACCAGCAGGTTTAATGCCACCTAGAGGAGGACAGACATCACCACTAGTCCTAGAGACCAGCAGGTTTAATGCCACCTAGAGGACAGACATCACCACTAGTCCTAGAGACCAGCAGGTTTAATGCCACCTAGAGGACAGACATCACCACTAGTCCTAGAGACCAGCAGGTTTAATGCCACCTAGAGGACAGACATCACCACTAGCCCTAGAGACCAGCAGGTTTAATGCCACCTAGAGGACAGACATCACCACTAGTCCTAGAGACCAGCAGGTTTAATGCCACCTAGAGGACAGACATCACCACTAGTCCTAGAGACCAGCAGGTTTAATGCCACCTAGAGGACAGACATCACCACTAGTCCTAGAGACCAGCAGGTTTAATGCCACCTAGAGGACAGACATCAACACTAGTCCTAGAGACCAGCAGGTTTAATGCCACCTAGAGGACAGACATCACCACTAGTCCTAGAGACTGGCAGGTTTAATGCCACCTAGACGACAGACATCACCACTAGTCCTAGAGACCAGCAGGTTTAATGCCACCTAGAGGACAGACATCACCACTAGTCCTAGAGACCAGCAGGTTTAATGCCACCTAGAGGACAGACATCACCACTAGCCCTAGAGACCAGCAGGTTTAATGCCACCTAGAGGACAGACATCACCACTAGTCCTAGAGACCGGCAGGTTTAATGCCACCTAGAGGACAGACATCACCACTAGTCCTAGAGACCGGCAGGTTTAATGCCACCTAGAGGACAGACATCACCACTAGTCCTAGAGACCAGCAGGTTTAATGCCACCTAGAGGACAGACATCACCACTAGCCCTAGAGACCAGCAGGTTTAATGCCACCTAGAGGACAGACATCACCACTAGTCCTAGAGACCAGCAGGTTTAATGCCACCTAGAGGACAGACATCACCACTAGTCCTAGAGACCAGCAGGTTTAATGCCACCTAGAGGACAGACATCACCACTAGCCCTAGAGACCAGCAGGTTTAATGCCACCTAGAGGACAGACATCACCACTAGTCCTAGAGACCAGCAGGTTTAATGCCACCTAGAGGACAGACATCACCACTAGTCCTAGAGACCAGCAGGTTTAATGCCACCTAGAGGACAGACATCACCACTAGCCCTAGAGACCAGCAGGTTTAATGCCACCTAGAGGACAGACATCACCACTAGCCCTAGAGACTGGCAGGTTTAATGCCACCTAGAGGACAGACATCACCACTAGTCCTAGAGACCAGCAGGTTTAATGCCACCTAGAGGACAGACATCACCTCTAGTCCTAGAGACTGGCAGGTTTAATGCCACCTAGAGGACAGACATCACCACTAGTCCTAGAGACTGGCAGGTTTAATGCCACCTAGAGGAGGACAGACATCACCACTAGCCCTAGAGACCAGCAGGTTTAATGCCACCTAGAGGACAGACATCACCTCTAGTCCTAGAGACCAGCAGGTTTAATGCCACCTAGAGGACAGACATCACCACTAGTCCTAGAGACCAGCAGGTTTAATGCCACCTAGAGGACAGACATCACCACTAGTCCTAGAGACCAGCAGGTTTAATGCCACCTAGAGGAGGACAGACATCACCACTAGTCCTAGAGACCAGCAGGTTTAATGCCACCTAGAGGACAGACATCACCACTAGCCCTAGAGACTGGCAGGTTTAATGCCACCTAGAGGACAGACATCACCACTAGTCCTAGAGACCAGCAGGTTTAATGCCACCTAGAGGACAGACATCACCACTAGTCCTAGAGACCAGCAGGTTTAATGCCACCTAGAGGACAGACATCACCACTAGTCCTAGAGACTGGCAGGTTTAATGCCACCTAGAGGACAGACATCACCACTAGTCCTAGAGACCGGCAGGTTTAATGCCACCTAGAGGACAGACATCACCACTAGCCCTAGAGACTGGCAGGTTTAATGCCACCTAGAGGACAGACATCACCACTAGTCCTAGAGACCAGCAGGTTTAATGCCACCTAGAGGACAGACATCACCACTAGCCCTAGAGACCGGCAGGTTTAATGCCACCTAGAGGACAGACATCACCACTAGTCCAAGAGACCAGCAGGTTTAATGCCACCTAGAGGACAGACATCACCACTAGTCCTAGAGACCAGCAGGTTTAATGCCACCTAGAGGAGGACAGACATCACCACTAGTCCTAGAGACCAGCAGGTTTAATGCCACCTAGAGGACAGACATCACCACTAGTCCTAGAGACCAGCAGGTTTAATGCCACCTAGAGGAGGACAGACATCACCACTAGACCTAGAGACCGGCAGGTTTAATGCCACCTAGAGGACAGACATCACCACTAGTCCTAGAGACTGGCAGGTTTAATGCCACCTAGAGGACAGACATCACCACTAGCCCTAGAGACCAGCAGGTTTAATGTCACCTAGAGGACAGACATCACCACTAGTCCTAGAGACCAGCAGGTTTAATGCCACCTAGAGGACAGACATCACCACTAGCCCTAGAGACTGGCAGGTTTAATACCACCTAGAGGACAGACATCACCACTAGCCCTAGAGACTGGCAGGTTTAATGCCACCTAGAGGACAGACATCACCACTAGTACTAGAGACTGGCAGGTTTAATGCCACCTAGAGGACAGACATCACCACTAGTACTAGAGACTGGCAGGTTTAATGCCACCTAGAGGAGGACAGACATCACCACTAGCCCTAGAGACCAGCAGGTTTAATGCCACCTAGAGGACAGACATCACCACTAGTCCTAGAGACCGGCAGGTTTAATGCCACCTAGAGGACAGACATCACCACTAGTACTAGAGACCAGCAGGTTTAATGCCACCTAGAGGAGGACAGACATCACCACTAGTCCTAGAGACCGGCAGGTTTAATGCCACCTAGAGGACAGACATCACCACTAGTCCTAGAGACCAGCAGGTTTAATGCCACCTAGAGGACAGACATCACCACTAGTCCTAGAGACCAGCAGGTTTAATGCCACCTAGAGGACAGACATCACCACTAGTCCTATAGACCAGCAGGTTTAATGCCACCTAGAGGACAGACATCACCACTAGCCCTAGAGACCGGCAGGTTTAATGCCACCTAGAGGACAGACATCACCACTAGTCCTAGAGACCAGCAGGTTTAATGCCACCTAGAGGACAGACATCACCACTAGTCCTAGAGACCAGCAGGTTTAATGCCACCTAGAGGACAGACATCACCACTAGACCTAGAGACCAGCAGGTTTAATGCCACCTAGAGGACAGACATCACCACTAGTCCTAGAGACCAGCAGGTTTAATGCCACCTAGAGGACAGACATCACCACTAGTCCAAGAGACCAGCAGGTTTAATGCCACCTAGAGGACAGACATCACCACTAGTCCTAGAGACCAGCAGGTTTAATGCCACCTAGAGGACAGACATCACCACTAGTCCTAGAGACCGGCAGGTTTAATGCCACCTAGAGGACAGACATCACCACTAGTCCTAGAGACCAGCAGGTTTAATGCCACCTAGAGGACAGACATCACCACTAGTCCTAGAGACCAGCAGGTTTAATGCCACCTAGAGGACAGACATCACCACTAGCCCTAGAGACCAGCAGGTTTAATGCCACCTAGAGGACAGACATCACCACTAGTCCTAGAGACCAGCAGGTTTAATGCCACCTAGAGGACAGACATCACCACTAGAGACCAGCAGGTTTAATGCCACCTAGAGGACAGACATCACCACTAGCCCTAGAGACCAGCAGGTTTAATGCCACCTAGAGGACAGACATCACCACTAGCCCTAGAGACCGGCAGGTTTAATGCCACCTAGAGGACAGACATCACCACTAGTCCTAGAGACTGGCAGGTTTAATGCCACCTAGAGGACAGACATCACCACTAGTCCTAGAGACTGGCAGGTTTAATGCCACCTAGAGGACAGACATCACCACTAGTCCTAGAGACCAGCAGGTTTAATGCCACCTAGAGGACAGACATCACCACTAGCCCTAGAGACCAGCAGGTTTAATGCCACCTAGAGGACAGACATCACCACTAGACCTAGAGACCAGCAGGTTTAATGCCACCTAGAGGACAGACATCACCACTAGCCCTAGAGACCAGCAGGTTTAATGCCACCTAGAGGACAGACATCACCACTAGTCCTAGAGACTGGCAGGTTTAATGCCACCTAGAGGACAGACATCACCACTAGCCCTAGAGACCAGCAGGTTTAATGCCACCTAGAGGACAGACATCACCACTAGTCCTAGAGACCAGCAGGTTTAATGCCACCTAGAGGACAGACATCACCACTAGACCTAGAGACCAGCAGGTTTAATGCCACCTAGAGGACAGACATCACCACTAGTCCTAGAGACCAGCAGGTTTAATGCCACCTAGAGGAGGACAGACATCACCACTAGTCCTAGAGACCAGCAGGTTTAATGCCACCTAGAGGACAGACATCACCACTAGTCCTAGAGACCAGCAGGTTTAATGCCACCTAGAGGAGGACAGACATCACCACTAGTCCTAGAGACCAGCAGGTTTAATGCCACCTAGAGGACAGACATCACCACTAGTCCTAGAGACCAGCAGGTTTAATGCCACCTAGAGGACAGACATCACCACTAGTCCTAGAGACCAGCAGGTTTAATGCCACCTAGAGGACAGACAGACATCACCACTAGAGACTGGCAGGTTTAATGCCACCTAGAGGACAGACATCACCACTAGTCCTAGAGACCGGCAGGTTTAATGCCACCTAGAGGACAGACATCACCACTAGTCCTAGAGACCAGCAGGTTTAATGCCACCTAGAGGACAGACATCACCACTAGTCCTAGAGACCAGCAGGTTTAATGCCACCTAGAGGAGGACAGACATCACCACTAGTCCTAGAGACCAGCAGGTTTAATGCCACCTAGAGGAGGACAGACATCACCACTAGTCCTAGAGACCAGCAGGTTTAATGCCACCTAGAGGACAGACATCACCACTAGTCCTAGAGACCAGCAGGTTTAATGCCACCTAGAGGAGGACAGACATCACCACTAGTCCTAGAGACCAGCAGGTTTAATGCCACCTAGAGGACAGACATCACCACTAGTCCTAGAGACCAGCAGGTTTAATGCCACCTAGAGGACAGACATCACCACTAGCCCTAGAGACCAGCAGGTTTAATGCCACCTAGAAGACAGACATCACCACTAGTCCTAGAGACCGGCAGGTTTAATGCCACCTAGAAGACAGACATCACCACTAGTCCTAGAGACCAGCAGGTTTAATGCCACCTAGAGGACAGACATCACCACTAGTCCTAGAGACCAGCAGGTTTAATGCCACCTAGAGGACAGACATCACCACTAGCCCTAGAGACCAGCAGGTTTAATGCCACCTAGAGGAGGACATCACCACTAGTCCTAGAGACCAGCAGGTTTAATGCCACCTAGAGGACAGACATCACCACTAGTCCTAGAGACTGGCAGGTTTAATGCCACCTAGAAGACAGACATCACCACTAGTCCTAGAGACCAGCAGGTTTAATGCCACCTAGAGGAGGACAGACATCACCACTAGTCCTAGAGACCGGCAGGTTTAATGCCACCTAGAAGACAGACATCACCACTAGTCCTAGAGACCAGCAGGTTTAATGCCACCTAGAGGAGGACAGACATCACCACTAGCCCTAGAGACTGGCATGTTTAATGCCACCTCCTAGAGGACAGACATCACCACTAGCCCTAGAGACTGGCATGTTTAATGCCACCCAGATGACAGACATCACCACTAGTCCTAGAGACCAGCAGGTTTAATGCCACCTAGAGGACAGACATCACCACTAGTCCTAGAGACCAGCAGGTTTAATGCCACCTAGAGGAGGACAGACATCACCACTAGTCCTAGAGACCAGCAGGTTTAATGCCACCTAGAGGACAGACATCACCACTAGTCCTAGAGACCAGCAGGTTTAATGCCACCTAGAGGACAGACATCACCACTAGTCCTAGAGACCAGCAGGTTTAATGCCACCTAGAGGACAGACATCACCACTAGTCCTAGAGATCAGCAGGTTTAATGCCACCTAGAGGACAGACATCACCACTAGTCTTAGAGATCAGCAGGTTTAATGCCACCTAGAGGACAGACATCACCACTAGTCTTAGAGATCAGCAGGTTTAATGCCACCTAGAGGACAGACATCACCACTAGTCCTAGAGACCAGCAGGTTTAATGCCACCTAGAGGACAGACATCACCACTAGTCCTAGAGACCGGCAGGTTTAATGCCACCTAGAGGACAGACATCACCACTAGTCCAAGAGACCAGCAGGTTTAATGCCACCTAGAGGACAGACATCACCACTAGACCTAGAGACCAGCAGGTTTAATGCCACCTAGAGGATAGACATCACCACTAGTCCTAGAGACCAGCAGGTTTAATGCCACCTAGAGGACAGACATCACCACTAGTCCTAGAGACCAGCAGGTTTAATGCCACCTAGAGGACAGACATCACCATGAGCCCTAGAGACCGGCAGGTTTAATGCCACCTAGAGGAGGACAGACATCACCACTAGTCCTAGAGACCGGCAGGTTTAATGCCACCTAGAGGAGGACAGACATCACCACTAGTCCTAGAGACCAGCAGGTTTAATGCCACCTAGAGGACAGACATCACCACTAGTCCTAGAGACTGGCAGGTTTAATGCCACCTAGAGGACAGACATCACCACTAGCCCTAGAGACCAGCAGGTTTAATGCCACCTAGAGGACAGACATCACCACTAGCCCTAGAGACCAGCAGGTTTAATGCCACCTAGAGGACAGACATCACCACTAGCCCTAGAGACCAGCAGGTTTAATGCCACCTAGAGGACAGACATCACCACTAGTCCTAGAGACCAGCAGGTTTAATGCCACCTAGAGGACAGACATCACCACTAGCCTGAGAACACATGGGTTGGTGTGGGTGGGTGGGGCATTAGAGACAGACCACAGAGGGCCTTGTAATGGAGGAAGATGATGTGAACTAATTTCGATCGCTGTTAAACAAAAACTCCTGTCAGGCTGTGTTCCTGTGTTCCTCTCTGAGCGCGTCCATCACTCCAGACATGATGCTGGGAGCAGAACATCTGGTGCGGATCAGAGGGGCTATCAGTCCTGACAGAACCTGTCAGCATGTCTGTCCTGTGCCCCCCAAGACCCTCTCACCGGCTTTTACCCAGAACCCCCCACTCTCTCTGTTTTTTCCCCATCTGAGCTTCACCTGAAGCTCTGTTTTCTCCCTGTGAGCTTTACCTGGAGCTCTGTTTTCTCCCTGTGAGCTTCATTATGAGCTCTGTTTTCTCCCTGTGAGCTTCATTATGAGCTCTGTTTTCTCTCCCTGTGAGCTTCACTATGAGCTCTGTTTTCTCCCCCTGTGAGCTTCAATATGAGCTCTGTTTTCTCTCCCTGTGAGCTTCAATATGAGCTCTGTTTTCTCT
>NC_140180.1:109776842-109914342 GCF_963971535.1 Notolepis coatsorum | reverse complement strand
ATTCTCCCATCCGGACCAATGCAATTTGAAATATTATTATAGAATATAGAATAGCAGGCTTATAAATGACCTTATTATAGCCAATTCGCACATTTATATATACATATATTATCTTTCAAATGCCCGAGTTCAATTTGGATTTAGTATCACCAGGCGTGCATAAGAACAGATAATGAAATCGACTGTACTTTTTTATTTTCACCACAGTGCAACCGTTTTGAAACTAATTTCAGATCTAATTGTTGCTGCATGCTAACAATAGGGAACAGAAACTAACTGTGTTTCAATATTTGTCAAAAACGTTACCTTTTGTGGTAGAATTATCCCGAATAATAAGAGTTATTGAAATAATTCATACAGAACTATGAACCTTGAACCCTATAGAATCTTACAGGAAGTGTAGTTTTTAAAAAATGCCGATGCAGATCCAGACATACAAAATGGCCACAAAAAAATACAATTCCCATGATTCAAGGTTTTACAAAATGGTCGCCTCTCACTGAATATACACACATTTCGAAGAGGAAAATCTATCTATATAACACCTATTCCTAAACGAACGTATTGATGATAATATACATTCTAAATGCTGTTGTGACATGGTTATGATGTTTATACTTGAATACGTTTGAAATAAAAATCACTACTTTTATAGAACAGTCTGGAAAATATTGATTTATGACCAGATGTCATTTGCGGTGCGCCGAAGGACCGCACGGGCGGAAGAGAGGTTAAAGGTTATGTTAAAGTGGTATGTGGTCCAGTTATGCTGACCTGATTACGTCCTCTTGAAGTTGACAGGCTTCAGATTTGAAAGTACATCATCTTCATAATGTATCTTTGCCATGTTTCCTATGCAACATATTTTTCTTCAAAGTTTGATTGATTGATTGATTGAAAACTTTATTAACAGATTGCAGAATGGGTACAGTACAGTACGGCTCAATACATACAATTGTTAAGGGGATGCAGACCAGAGAAAGACTTTCGTCTTGTTTACATCAGGGTCCCCCATGTAGATAGTAACTAGTAACTGATGGGTTCAGATAAATGTAGTGGAGTAAAAAAGTACAATATTTCCTTTGAAATGTATAGTGGAGTAAAAGTACAACGTCCCCTAAAATGTAAATACTCATGTAAAGTACAAGTAGCTCGAAATTGTACGTGAGTAAAAATACTTAGTTACTTTCCACCACTGTCAGCGGTGAATTGTCAGAAGAGGACTTCTGCACCAAAATGTCCGGTTGTGAACGCTTTTGAACGTATGGAGAATGACTTGGAAGCCACATGTGGAAAACACTCTATCACATGGACGCTCACAGCTCACTCCAGCTCACTCCATGGTGTGGACTCTCACAGCTCACTCTCCATGGTGTGGACTCTCACAGCTCACTCTCCATCGTGTGGACTCTCACAGCTCACTCTCCATGGTGTGGACTCTCACAGCTCACTCTCCATGGTGTGGACGCTCACAGCTCACTCTCCATGGTGTGGACGCTCACAGCTCACTCTCCATGGTGTGGACGCTCACAGCTCACTCTCCATGGTGTGGACGCTCACAGCTCACTCTCCATGGTGTGGACGCTCACAGCTCACTCCATCGCTCACAGCTCACTCCATCGCTCACAGCTCACTCCATCGTGTGGACGCTCACAGCTCACTCCATCGCTCACAGCTCACTCCATCGCTCACAGCTCACTCCATCGTGTGGATGCTCACAGCTCACTCCATCGCTCACAGCTCACTCCATCGCTCACAGCTCACTCCATCGTGTGGATGCTCACAGCTCACTCCATCGCTCACAGCTCACTCCATCGCTCACAGCTCACTCCATCGCTCACAGCTCACTCCATCGCTCACAGCTCACTCCATCGCTCACTCCATCTGTTGCTCTACAGCCAGTGACCTGGTGCTTCATCATCATAGGAGCTGGTCGATGGAGAAGAAGCCTCCTGGGACCCTCTCAGCCTCCTGGGACTCTCTCAGCCTCCTGGGACCCTCTCAGCCTCCTGGGACTCTCTCAGCCTCCTGGGACCCTCTCAGCCTCCTGGGACTCTCTCAGCCTCCTGGGACCCTCTCAGCCTCCTGGGACTCTCTCAGCCTCCTGGGACCCTCTCAGCCTCCTGGGACCCTCTCAGCCTCCTGGGACTCTCTCAGCCTCCTGGGACCCTCTCAGCCTCCTGGGACTCTCTCAGCCTCCTGGGACCCTCTCAGCCTCCTGGGACTCTCTCAGCCTCCTGGGACCCTCTCAGCCTCCTGGGACTCTCTCAGCCTCCTGGGACCCTCTCAGCCTCCTGGGACTCTCTCAGCCTCCTGGGACTCTCTCAGCCTCCTGGGACCCTCTCAGCCTCCTGGGACTCTCTCAGCCCACCATAACTCAAGATGCACGTCTGTTCTCTTCACCCCACTGCTTACAAACATTACCAACGCAAACAAACCTTCCACAGCCTGAACGTTTGTGTAAAACATATGACCTCATCCATCGCTCTGGTCGCATGTCGCTCGTATTATTTGTGTGTAAAACGCAGCCCTACTAAAGCCTTACTCCACGACACCAGAGGGGACGGGGACGTCTGTCTATCTAAAGTACGAATCCACCACAGGAAGAAAAAATACATAATTTACGTATAGTATTGGCGAAGGTCCAAGCCATACGTAATATATGTATGTATTGTATAAATATATATTCGGCAAAAGTCCAAAACAAACGGTGCAACCAGATGTTGAACCAACAATCATTGCAGTGGTGGGTGAGTGCTCTCACCACCATCTTACTATCCTTATAGTTAGAGGGTTAGTTTTAACATTAAGCTTAACGGTTATGTTTAAGACATAAAGTCAGGGTTAAGGTTAGGGTTCGATCCCCAGCAGGGGAACTTGAAGGTTTTCTGAATTTGTAAAAAGTCAAAACATTTTGAATATGTAATATATGTACTCCGCTATCTGCGACACTATTTCACAAGAACACCGTCGCTGCATCCTTAGCCCCGCCCCGGATGATGGTGATTGGTTTAAAGACATACAAACAAGCCAGAGTGTTTCCCCCCTATAGCGGAATGATAATAGGTCTCAGCCAGACCTCTCTGTGGCGACACGAGACCTGGCTGAGGGGAAAAAACCTCAACAGTCATGAAACTGTGAATGAGGCTCTGACTTTATGAGGCCAAACATTTTTTGTGTAGCTCTTACACCCAAATTAGGTTTTAATTCTGGTTTAGTGCCAGTCAGGGGCGTTTTTAGGGTTAGAAAACATTGGGGGCTTCAGCCCGGGGGGGTGGAGGGGGCTTTTTTTTTTAAACACAGAAATACGCAATTTTAGAGTAATTAGAGATGAATACTGAATAACTAGAACCATTAGAGGTTCTCAAAGTGAGGTCCAGGTCCATGAGAGGGATCTGGGCAGTCCCCATAGAAAATTCAAAGTTAACAGGACCAAATCATCAGTTTATTATTTATTTATTTAACCTTTATTTAGCCAGATAAAACGTTGATCTGGTCCAAGAAGCCCCAACAGGAGTACAAATATACATATATACACATATATATATACATATATATATAATATATATATACATATACTGTACATACATACACACATATACACCAATAACAAAATAAAAACACAGTTAAGAATCATACACATAAGCAAATAAACAAACAAACAAACATATGCACAGCCTATGTACAAAAGAAATAAACAGTTCATCTCTAGTCTTTACAGTTTTCTTCAATTGCATAAACACTCAAATCAAAAGTATTACACAATTATCAAAACCTGACACTCAAGGAGCAAAATATAGGCCCAGATTTGCACCCCTACAATGTCAGCCTCACACTTTTTGCAAAACAATACACACAGTGATTTGCAAAACACTAAACACACTTGCATTACATTAGACACCGAATGTCAAATTACCACACATATGAGCCAATTGGTTAAACACAGCCATCAGATGCACAAACACACCATTGCTTAATTGTAGATACACCAATCAGGTTTAAGCACTATAAAAATGCAGCAGGTGAGTTCACCTGTCTTCAACCAAAATGGAAGGAGAGTGAAGTACTGTACACAGAGAACGTGAAAATATACAATACATTCACCAAACACTACACAAGACAACCAATGATGCAGACTGATGAAAATATACATTTTCTCCCATTTTCCCAAATCAGTCAACATGGAGAATCACAACAAAAAAGTATCTTGCCAGATCCAGCTAGGCAAAGAGATAATATCTAGTATTTTCTGTTTAAATGTTTTCAATTATTTAATTTTTTTTACTGTAATTTTAACCTGTACTGGATACAGTATTTTATGTTTGTCTGATATTTGCTGAGCTTACAGTGTTATGCACATAGTAGCATGAAAACTGGAACATGTATTGTTGTGATTCTCCATGTTGAAATGTTGACTGATTTGGTTATATGGAGAGAACATTTATATTTTCATCAGTCTGCATCATTGATTTGGGTATATGGAGAGAAAATGTAATTTTTTTCATCAGTCTGCATCATTGATTTGGGTATATGTAGATAAATAAATTATATTTTCATCAGTCTACAGCATTGGTCTTGTGTAGTGTTTGGTGAATTTATTGTATATTTGCACATTCTCTGCGTACTTCACTTACAGTACTCTAATCACTGAGAAGTAGAATTGCTAAATGTGTTTTAGGTTAAGCACAGCAGTGTGTGTAACTGGTTCAAACAGAATTAATTCATATGAAACGTGTGTTTCATATGGTAATAAAATGTAGTTTTTATAAATTAGTGTATGGTTTTGACAAGTGTTTAATTTAGCAAAGGATCTGAGGTGTTCTGATAATTGTGTGTGTGGTTGTGCTAATTGTGTGTTTTGAAACACCGGGCCCCGTTTTCAAAATCATGCTTAGGCAATCGAAAAAAAACTGTATTGTGTTTCATTATATACATATGTTTCAGTCTTCTCATAAAAAAAAGATTAGATTTTTGGGTATTTTCCTGCCTTTGGTCCACTTTGCATTCACATCTCAAATGAACCGCAGCAGGGTTCATAATAATAATAATAATAATAATAATAATAATAATAATAATAATAATAATAATAATAATAATAATAATAATAATAATAATAATAATAATAATAATAATGCATTTGATTTATAAGCCGCCTTTCAGGACACTAAAAAAAAAGTCCACAAATCGGTGAATGAAAAAATTAGAGAATCAAATGAAAACTACTTACTAAAAATGGATGTTTAAAAGTCCTAAAAACCAACAAAAAATACCAAACACTAACAAACATTCAGCACAGACAATGGGGATGCTGACATAAAAAAAAGTAAAAAAAAAGTAAAAAAAAAAGAAAATGTAAACAATTTTTTTTTTTTTAGATCCGGGGCTAGGAGAAAAACATCCGGGGCTAAAGCCCCGGAAGCCCAGGGCTAACGACGCCACTGGTGCCAGTATCACTGCCTACCTAATGTACTGTCCAGTGTGTACAGGTTCTGGGTGTGGAGACAGTAACCTGGCAGGGAAGGATCACTGCTACCTAATGTACTGCCCAGCGTGTACAGGTTCTGGGTCTGGACTAACCTGGCAGGGAAGGAAACAATTCATTTAAAATGTGGTGTGTTGCTGCACCCACCAGAAATTGCTTTTTTTTTATACAAGGGAAGAAAGTGGTGCTGGGAAATAAAGAATAAATATAATTAGATTTAGATTAGTTTCTTTGCAAAAAAAAATCAACAAACATGTTCCACAGATTCAAGGAAGTTGCATACAATTATTGAAAAGATAAATACATCTTTGTCTACCGCGCTCTCTACCTGTGGAGCAAATGACCTGCCGTCGTCAGGGGGGCGCCTGCTCTGTCGAAGCTTTTAAATCCCTGCTTAAGACCCATCTTTTGTCTCTCTCCTTCAACCTACCCTGATCTCACCTAGTCGGGTACTGACCCTTAGATTAATCTGTCTAGTTTAGTTAGGATGTCTATCTGCTCCCATGTCTACAGAAAATAATTTATTAACCCCTGTCTCTGTCTCTGAGTGAATTTATCAATATAGACATTCCAGTGACCTTCTACCTCATACTGGACATGAGCACCAACCGGTCCCATGGAACAGCTTCTAAGAAGGGAGATCCCCCCTTGAACGGCCCTTCTAAGGTTTCTCCCCTCCACATTGCCTGTGGTGCTTTTTTCCTATGGCTACGTTTTTAGTGAGTTTTTCCTTACCTTCGCGTGGGGTATGTCTGGGAGTGTTGCATTAATTCAATTTATTTATTTAACATTTTACTTTTGGATTTCTTTTTGTTCTTGACTTATTGTGATGTTTCTTCTTGACTTGTTTAAAGAAGACGTGTCCGGCCCATGGGGACATTAACGTGTGTTGTCGGGCCTTACAACATACACTTGATTTGATCTCCCCTTTAAAATGGCTGGCATTCCCCTTTAAAGGAAGGCAACAACTCAAAATAATTGACATCTAATTTAATGGAGCCTTCTATACTTCTGGTTCAAGATGATTGTGTTGAGTGGTGATGGGCTCAGCTCAGGCTCTGCGAGGTCTGGAGACATGCAAACTATAATAAGTTACTCTGTAAGGGACATAACACAATGTATGTGGTTATCGAGAAACAAGATACCCAATGTTAGTTACATTCCATTGCATTTGCTAATGGGCTAGAGATTCAGCAATTCAGGAGGACCTGCCAACAACGTTTTGGGGACTGAATGTCATGGGCTTCTAGCTAACACCATGTTTCTGTACTTTGTATGTAAATGGACTGCATTTATATAGTACTTTTATCCAAAGCGCAAAGTGCTCAGGGCTTAAGGGTCTTGCTCAAGGACACACTGCCAGGAGGAGCTGGAATCGAACCAGGAACCAACCAATTACCAGCCGACGCTCTACCTCCGGAGCCACTTGTGTGCTTGTCTCTCTCCCTCAGCGTCTGCGGGGTTAATGAGACAGTAGTAATAATAATGGATTGGATTTATATAGCGCTCTTCTCTGACTGACTGTTGCTCTGACTCAGAGCGCTTCACTGAGTCCATTATTCGTTCATACACAGTCATACCGGTGGTGGTAAGCTACAATTGCAGCCAGAGCTGCCCTGAGGCAGACTCACGGAAGCGTGGCGAATAATCAACGCCTACGGCCCCTCCGACCACCACCAACATTCATTCACATGCAGCATACACATTCATATGAGGCAAGTAGGTTAAGTGTCTTGCCCAAGGACACAACGGCAATGGGATGGACATGGGCTTGAGCGGGATTCGAACCACCAACCCTTCGACCATTGGACGCCCCGCTCTACCCCTGAGCCACGACGCCCCACAGTGGATTAGCGGGACAGATTGTCCACTCTCTCACATGGTCACCTCTCTAAGTCAACGTTAGTCACTTGGTGGATGATATGAGCAGGCTGTGTGATACTTAGATTGGCCATTTGGCTTGTAACTGAGTCCGTCAACAAACATAAACATACATAAAAAAATATAAAAATTCTAACAAAAAAAAAGCATTATATATCTATCGGTCATTGGCCGCCCTCCTCTCTAAATGTCAGCATCGGCATTTGTCATTGGAAAACCCATATCAGTCGATCACCAATCACGCGCATCCTTTCAAGTTTCAAGTCCCGCCTTTCTTAACACTTTCAGTGCCCAGCAGGGGGCGCACATTTAGTGCTTGAATGCCCACCATCCACTGCAATGTTAGCATTAATATCGCCTAATCTATGTTTTAAATTATGGCTATGTGTCTAATCTGCCCGTCACACTTATGGCCAAAAAGGAAAGGTCACTTTAAATTAGTATAACAACAGTAACAGTGTATTGCACTACCTAAGCTACCTAGCATGTCCTATATGCCCTGTAAATAACTATGTACAGATACCGAGATGTCACACCATGTTACCTGTTACCTGTTTATTGCACAATGTTGTTTTTTATTGGATTCTATTACATGTTGTACCACTGTATTGCACATCGTTGCGGGCAAGACCACCCGCATTTCATTGTATACTTGTATGCCGTGACAAATAAAACTCTTGACTTGTCTTGACTTGGCATTATCAATGACTCATTTCCAGTCAACATTGTCGAAGCGGATTGTTTTTTTATCGGTTCATTTCCGTTTTATAGCATTTTGAAAAGCCCTCGTTTTCACGGGGGAAAAAAAGATTCCATGATAATCGCCCTGTACTGTAATATTCTAGAAAGTTGTCATTTTTCGGCCTATTTATGAATCGTTTTCAAATAAACGCTAGATTATCGATAGTATATGTGTACGTGTGCACGCTGGTGCTGCGCGCTGAAAATAGATTCTCTCAGTTCCTGATCGCTCTTACAGTCAAACAGCCATATCAGATTATAGGGGAAAAGCTTATATCTCCGTGAAAACGGGTCTGATTATCCTAAGACTGGTAAAATAGATTCCTTACCTGAGATCAGATGGTATCCAAATGGATTATTCCATTTCCTGATCGCCATTCCAAAAATCGATCCTTTTATTGATCCAACGTGTATACTGTAAAACACATATTACACACTGTGCTGAGGGTCCAGAATGAATCTGATCGGCTCCGGTTACATGCATGAGAAGTAAAATGTGGATTCCGGAGTTTTTTTTTCTCAGCCATTTTCATTGAGTCCAATCCAAAATGGTGCATTACCATCTGGGAGACATAGGGGGCGCTTTTTTCACATCTGAGCGCCTGGCGGGTCAGGGTTACCAACGGTAGACTCGATTGATGAAATAATAAAAAAAATTAAACGAGTTTCTCGTGATGGGCATTCAAAGTGTTAATAAGGCCCCCAACCAATCAGAATTGTATTTGAAAGAAAAAAGAAATCTCAGTATGACTGCTTAGTCTAGACATTCACATTTTAGTCTATAGTTATTATTATTGTCACAATCTTGTTCAACCAAATGTGTACTTTTTACACAGTGAGAGTGGGTCAGAAACAGAGGGGTCATACTATTTGAGCTTATAACAAGTCACACACACATACAGTACACACACACACACACACACACACACACACACACACACACACACACACACACACACACACATACAGTACACACACACACACACACACACACACACACACACACACACACACACATACAGTACACACACACACACACACACACACAGTCACTCACTCAGTCAGTCAGTCAGTCAGTCAGTCAGTCAGTCAGTCAGTCAGTCAGTCAGTCAGTCAGTCAGTCAGTCAGTCAGTCAGTCACTCACTCACCCACTCACTCACTCACTCACTCACTCACTCACTCACTCACTCACTCACTCAGTCACTCAGTCACTCAGTCACTCACTCACTCACTCACTCACTCACTCACTCACTCACTCACTCACTCACTCACTCACTCACTCACTCACTCACTCACTCACCCACCCACCCACCCACCCACTCACTCACTCACTCACTCACTCACTCACTCACTCACTCACTCACTCACTCACTCACTCACTCACTCAGTCAGTCAGTCAGTCAGTCAGTCAGTCAGTCAGTCAGTCAGTCAGTCAGTCAGTCAGTCAGTCAGTCAGTCAGTCAGTCAGTCAGTCAGTCAGTCAGTCAGTCACTCACTCACTCACTCACTCACTCACTCACTCACTCACTCACTCACTCACTCACTCACTCACTCACTCACTCACTCACTCACTCACTCACTCACACACTCACTCACTCACTCACTCACTCACTCACTCACTCACTCACTCACTCACTCACTCACTCACTCATTTACATTTACATTTACATTTAGTCATTTAGCTGACGCTTTTATCCAAAGCGACTTACAAGTTCTGTGCGACAAGACAGCAAGAAGGGTATAACTATCAGCTGAGTAACAATGTTCATCAAAGTGTTGCGTGTTACAGTGTAGGTTAGTTTATTAGGACAAGTGCATGACATTAAGGTTAGTCGGGGTTAGATTATTATTATTTTTTTTATCATTTCAGATAATGGTTGAAGAAGTGAGTCTTTAGTCGACGGCGAAAGATTGGACGGGATTCGGCTGTCCTAACTGGGATGGGTAGTTCATTCCACCATTGTGGGGCAAGGACTGAGAATAGGCGGCTTCTCTTTGATGACCCTCCGGGAGCTTGGATAGGAGTAGAACTGAGGCGGCCAGAAGACGCAGAGCGTAGGGGTCTTGAGGGTGTGTAGTTAGAGACCATTGACCGGAGGTAGGCGGGAGCGGTTCCCTTTGCCGCACGGTATGCTAGGTCGAGGGCCTTGAAGCGGATACGTGCAGCAATGGGGAGCCACTCACTCACTCACTCACTCACTCACTCACTCACTCACTCACTCACTCACTCACTCACTCACTCACTCACTCACTCACTCACTCACTCACTCACACACACACACACACACACTCACTCACTCACTCACTCACTCACTCACTCACTCACTCACTCACTCACTCACTCACTCACTCACTCACTCACTCACTCACTCACTCACTCACTCACTCACTCACTCACTGACACTGAAGCTGTATGTGTCCAGGTTAAAATCCACTCGGTTACATTATTGTTAGCCTACTGAAATATCGCTGTTCTTCCTAAATTAGGGAATGTTTTCCGATTTTGAATGAGTGATGTCATCGTGGCACAGAGTTCAAGGATATGACAGCTGAGGGAGAGAAGCTGTTCCTGAGTCTGCTTGACTTGACATTCCTGTAGCGCCTCCCGCAGGGGAGGAGAGGTGTCCTTGACCATGCTGCGTTCCTTCCTCAGACACCGTTTGTGATGGACAGACTCACTGCAGGGAGTGATGCACCAGTGATGCATTGGTATGTTGTATGTAGTATGTAGTAGGTGGCACATACTACACTCCATGGACTGAACAGTAAGCTCCAACAGCATGTAGTATGATGTACATACTTTATGTTTATAGTACATTCAAGGAATTTGGAAGCAGAAAATGTTTTATTTTTTTTGTTCCCATGTTCTCTTATCCGCCATGTATAAACAAGGTGCAGTTACTTTTCACAGCCACAAGGTGGAAACCTTCCACAGTGCAGCTTTCAATCCAGTAAACGTGTCGGTAAACAAAGGCAGTAGTGGGGTGACAGTGATTCATAATGTACAGTTCTACGACTGTACGGTCCAGCTGACAGCCCTCTCAGTCTGGGAGCAGTTTACAAGGGGTTAGGGGCGCGGTATAAAATAAAGACCCTGTCCAATTTATTTTTTGGATGATGTGCGTCTTATACCTCCGCCCCCACCCCCACCCCCCACCCTCCCTTCACACTGAAAATGACAAATATCACCTATGCGTGCAGATTCTGTAATTGAGTATACGCTTTATGAAAACATTTTTCATGCAGGACATTTGAGCTTAACCAAATACCACGGAACCTTTAAAACTGAAAATTATACACAGACAGGAAATATTGAGTGACGTTTTGCGAGGTTCCTGAGTTAGCATAAAACCCAAGCCCTGGTTAAGTGTATTAATTGTCTATAAAAGAGAAAGTGACACACTGGACCGATCCAGGCTGTAGAAACACAGGGCTGTGGTGCAGCTGATATTTTAACCCTTTCACTACCGCACTACCAAAATGGTTAACCCTTTCACTGCGACAATACAGAAGGTTAACCCTTTCACTGCCACACGACAAACGGGTTAACCCTTTCACTGCGACAATACAGGAGGTTAACCCTTTCACTGCCACACGACAAAAGAGTTAAACCTCTCACTGTGACGATACAGAAGGTTAACCCTTTCACTGCCACACGACAAAGGGTTAACCCTTTCACTGCCACGCTACAGAAGGTTAAGCCTTTACTATCACGCTACAGACGGTTAACCTTCTGCAGTGTGGTAGTGAAAGTGTTCAAGTTTCAAGTTCAAGTTTCAAGTTTCTTTATTAGTTGACATGCAAAGATACAGAATACCTTCACATGGAATGCTTTTTTCTGTTATGCTCCTATGAGGATCATAGGACGCTTGGATCATACACATACAGCTCATTACAGTAATATTCCACAATTATTACATTTTAGATAGTAATAATGGTACAAAGCCTTGAGACAAACATATGCATATTCACCACAGCAAACAGACTGGCAGCCGTCATAGGCAGCGCCATTTACGGAAGGAGGGGGGAGTGGGTTAGGGTTGTTACAGGGCTGTAGGGGGGGGGGGGGGGAGTGATCCCTCACACGAGGCAGCCGACAGTGCAGCGCCAATGCAGAGGAAGGGGGGGGGGGGGGGGGGGGAGGTGGGGGGTGAGTGCACAAGCCAAGTCCTGGGTGGGCGAGGTAGGGATTGCGGATGGGGAAGCCGCTTGCCACTCTTATCTCCCAGAGGGCCTTCGACTCCAGCAGCTCCCTGTTTCGACCTTGGTACAGGAATTTATTTTGGCTGACTGACTGGCCCATTTATCCCAGCCACGTCACTTTAAATTTTATTTGAATAGAGTGAACAATAAAACACAGTATCAAAGCTGTGCACCCTTCCCAGTGGCATGGCCCTTTGTACACACACTATGTTATATTTTATCTTTATGTATGTATTTGTCCCAAACATATACAAATACATATAAAAACATAAAACATAAAAAAGAAAGAAAAAAGTGTTTTCACACAATATTTACCTAAAGCAAAAACCATGTTGGGACAGGAGGAAGTAACAACATGTTGAGGAGACAGGAGGAAGTAACAACATGTTGAGGAGACAGGAGGAAGTAACAACATGTTGAGGAGACAGGAGGAAGTAACAACATGTTGAGGAGACAGGAGGAAGTAACAACATGTTGAGGAGACAGGAGGAAGTAACAACATGTTGAGGAGACAGGAGGAAGTAACAACATGTTGAGGAGGAAGTAACAACATGTTGAGGAGACAGGAGGAAGTAACAACATGTTGAGGAGACAGGAGGAAGTAACAACATGTTGAGGAGACAGGAGGAAGTAACAACATGTTGAGGAGACAGGAGGAAGTAACAACATGTTGAGGAGACAGGAGGAAGTAACAACATGTTGAGGAGACAGGAGGAAGTAACAACATGTTGAGGAGGAAGTAACAACATGTTGAGGACAGGAGGAAGTAACAACATGTTGAGGAGGAAGTAACAACATGTTGAGGACAGGAGGAAGTAACACCATGTTGAGGAGGAAGTAACAACATGTTGAGGACAGGAGGAAGTAACAACATGTTGAGGAGGAAGTAACAACATGTTGAGGACAGGAGGAAGTAACAACATGTTGAGGAGGAAGTAACAACATGTTGAGGAGGAAGTAACAACATGTTGAGGACAGGAGGAAGTAACAACATGTTGAGGAGGAAGTAACAACATGTTGAGGACAGGAGGAAGTAACAACATGTTGAGGAGACAGGAGGAAGTAACAACATGTTGGGTTAGGGTTAGGGTTAACCCTATAGGACACATCTGTCCTCTCTTCTCTAACCTATAGGACACATCTGTCCTCTCTTCTCTAACCTATAGGACACATCTGTCCTCTCTTCTCTAACCTATAGGACACAGTGTCCTCTCTCTTCTCTAACCTATAGGACACATCTGTCCTCTCTCTTCTCTAACCTATAGGACACATCTGTCCTCTCTCTTCTCTAACCTATAGGACACATCTGTCCTCTCTTCTCTAACCTATAGGACACATCTGTCCTCTCTTCTCTAACCTATAGGACACATCTGTCCTCTCTTCTCTAACCTATAGGACACATCTGTCCTCTCTCTTCTCTAACCTATAGGACACATCTGTCCTCTCTTCTCTAACCTATAGGACACATCTGTCCTCTCTTCTCTAACCTATAGGACACATCTGTCCTCTCTTCTCTAACCTATAGGACACATCTGTCCTCTCTTCTCTAACCTATAGGACACATCTGTCCTCTCTCTTCTCTAACCTATAGGACACATCTGTCCTCTCTCTTCTCTAACCTATAGGACACATCTGTCCTCTCTCTTCTCTAACCTATAGGACACATCTGTCCTCTCTCTTCTCTAACCTATAGGACACATCTGTCCCCTCTCTTCTCTAACCTATAGGACACATCTGTCCTCTCTCTTCTCTAACCTATAGGACACATCTGTCCTCTCTTCTCTAACCTATAGGACACATCTGTCCTCTCTTCTCTAACCTATAGGACACATCTGTCCTCTCTCTTCTCTAACCTATAGGACACATCTGTCCTCTCTCTTCTCTAACCTATAGGACACATCTGTCCTCTCTTCTCTAACCTATAGGACACATCTGTCCTCTCTTCTCTAACCTATAGGACACATCTGTTCTCTCTTCTCTAACCTATAGGACACATCTGTCCTCTCTCTTCTCTAACCTATAGGACACATCTGTCCTCTCTTCTCTAACCTATAGGACACATCTGTCCTCTCTCTTCTCTAACCTATAGGACACATCTGTCCTCTCTTCTCTAACCTATAGGACACATCTGTCCTCTCTTCTCTAACCTATAGGACACATCTGTCCTCTCTTCTCTAACCTATAGGACACATCTGTCCTCTCTCTTCTCTAACCTATAGGACACATCTGTCCTCTCTTCTCTAACCTATAGGACACATCTGTCCTCTCTCTTCTCTAACCTATAGGACACATCTGTCCTCTAACCTCTCTTCTCTAACCTATAGGACACATCTGTCCTCTCTTCTCTAACCTATAGGACACATCTGTCCTCTCTCTTCTCTAACCTATAGGACACATCTGTCCTCTCTTCTCTAACCTATAGGACACATCTGTCCTCTCTTCTCTAACCTATAGGACACATCTGTCCTCTCTTCTCTAACCTATAGGACACATCTGTCCTCTCTCTTCTCTAACCTATAGGACACATCTGTCCTCTCTTCTCTAACCTATAGGACACATCTGTCCTCTCTTCTCTAACCTATAGGACACATCTGTCCTCTCTTCTCTAACCTATAGGACACATCTGTCCTCTCTCTTCTCTAACCTATAGGACACATCTGTCCTCTCTTCTCTAACATATAGGACACATCTGTCCTCTCTTCTCTAACCTATAGGACACATCTGTCCTCTCTTCTCTAACCTATAGGACACATCTGTCTCTCTCTTCTCTAACCTATAGGACACATCTGTCCTCTCTTCTCTAACCTATAGGACACATCTGTCCTCTCTTCTCTAACCTATAGGACACATCTGTCCTCTCTTCTCTAACCTATAGGACACATCTGTCCTCTCTTCTCTAACCTATAGGACACATCTGTCCTCTCTTCTCTAACCTATAGGACACATCTGTCCTCTCTCTTCTCTAACCTATAGGACACATCTGTCCTCTCTTCTCTAACCTATAGGACACATCTGTCCTCTCTTCTCTAACCTATAGGACACATCTGTCCTCTCTCTTCTCTAACCTATAGGACACATCTGTCCTCCTCTTCTCTAACCTATAGGACACATCTGTCCTCTCTTCTCTAACCTATAGGACACATCTGTCCTCTCTTCTCTAACCTATAGGACACATCTGTCCTCTCTCTCTCTAACCTATAGGACACATCTGTCCTCTCTTCTCTAACCTATAGGACACATCTGTCCTCTCTCTTCTCTAACCTATAGGACACATCTGTCCTCTCTTCTCTAACCTATAGGACACATCTGTCCTCTCTTCTCTAACCTATAGGACACATCTGTCCTCTCTTCTCTAACCTATAGGACACATCTGTCCTCTCTTCTCTAACCTATAGGACACATCTGTCCTCTCTCTTCTCTAACCTATAGGACACATCTGTCCTCTCTTCTCTAACCTATAGGACACATCTGTCCTCTCTTCTCTAACCTATAGGACACATCTGTCCTCTCTTCTCTAACCTATAGGACACATCTGTCCTCTCTTCTCTAACCTATAGGACACATCTGTCCTCTCTCTTCTCTAACCTATAGGACACATCTGTCCTCTCTCTTCTCTAACCTATAGGACACATCTGTCCTCTCTTCTCTAACCTATAGGACACATCTGTCCTCTCTTCTCTAACCTATAGGACACATCTGTCCTCTCTCTTCTCTAACCTATAGGACACATCTGTCCTCTCTCTTCTCTAACCTATAGGACACATCTGTCCTCTCTTCTCTAACCTATAGGACACATCTGTCCTCTCTCTTCTCTAACCTATAGGACACATCTGTCCTCTCTTCTCTAACCTATAGGACACATCTGTCCTCTCTTCTCTAACCTATAGGACACATCTGTCCTCTCTCTTCTCTAACCTATAGGACACATCTGTCCTCTCTTCTCTAACCTATAGGACACATCTGTCCTCTCTTCTCTAACCTATAGGACACATCTGTCCTCTCTTCTCTAACCTATAGGACACATCTGTCCTCTCTCTTCTCTAACCTATAGGACACATCTGTCCTCTCTTCTCTAACCTATAGGACATCTGTCCTCTCTTCTCTAACCTATAGGACACATCTGTCCTCTCTCTTCTCTAACCTATAGGACACATCTGTCCTCTCTTCTCTAACCTATAGGACACATCTGTCCTCTCTTCTCTAACCTATAGGACACATCTGTCCTCTCTCTTCTCTAACCTATAGGACACATCTGTCCTCTCTTCTCTAACCTATAGGACACATCTGTCCTCTCTTCTCTAACCTATAGGACACATCTGTCCTCTCTTCTCTAACCTATAGGACACATCTGTCCTCTCTTCTCTAACCTATAGGACACATCTGTCCTCTCTTCTCTAACCTATAGGACACATCTGTCCTCTCTCTTCTCTAACCTATAGGACACATCTGTCCTCTCTTCTCTAACCTATAGGACACATCTGTCCTCTCTCTTCTCTAACCTATAGGACACATCTGTCCTCTCTCTTCTCTAACCTATAGGACACATCTGTCCTCTCTCTAACCTATAGGACACATCTGTCCTCTCTTCTCTAACCTATAGGACACATCTGTCCTCTCTCTTCTCTAACCTATAGGACACATCTGTCCTCTCTTCTCTAACCTATAGGACACATCTGTCCTCTCTTCTCTAACCTATAGGACACATCTGTCCTCTCTCTTCTCTAACCTATAGGACACATCTGTCCTCTCTTCTCTAACCTATAGGACACATCTGTCCTCTCTTCTCTAACCTATAGGACACATCTGTCCTCTCTTCTCTAACCTATAGGACACATCTGTCCTCTCTCTTCTCTAACCTATAGGACACATCTGTCCTCTCTTCTCTAACCTATAGGACACATCTGTCCTCTCTTCTCTAACCTATAGGACACATCTGTCCTCTCTTCTCTAACCTATAGGACACATCTGTCCTCTCTCTTCTCTAACCTATAGGACACATCTGTCCTCTCTCTTCTCTAACCTATAGGACACATCTGTCCTCTCTTCTCTAACCTATAGGACACATCTGTCCTCTCTTCTCTAACCTATAGGACACATCTGTCCTCTCTTCTCTAACCTATAGGACACATCTGTCCTCTCTCTTCTCTAACCTATAGGACACATCTGTCCTCTCTTCTCTAACCTATAGGACACATCTGTCCTCTCTTCTCTAACCTATAGGACACATCTGTCCTCTCTCTTCTCTAACCTATAGGACACAGCTGTCCTCTCTTCTCTAACCTATAGGACACATCTGTCCTCTCTTCTCTAACCTATAGGACACATCTGTCCTCTCTTCTCTAACCTATAGGACACATCTGTCCTCTCTCTTCTCTAACCTATAGGACACATCTGTCCTCTCTCTTCTCTAACCTATAGGACACATCTGTCCTCTCTTCTCTAACCTATAGGACACATCTGTCCTCTCTTCTCTAACCTATAGGACACATCTGTCCTCTCTTCTCTAACCTATAGGACACATCTGTCCTCTCTTCTCTAACCTATAGGACACATCTGTCCTCTCTCTTCTCTAACCTATAGGACACATCTGTCCTCTCTTCTCTAACCTATAGGACACATCTGTCCTCTCTTCTCTAACCTATAGGACACATCTGTCCTCTCTTCTCTAACCTATAGGACACATCTGTCCTCTCTCTTCTCTAACCTATAGGACACATCTGTCCTCTCTTCTCTAACCTATAGGACACATCTGTCCTCTCTTCTCTAACCTATAGGACACATCTGTCCTCTCTTCTCTAACCTATAGGACACATCTGTCCTCTCTCTTCTCTAACCTATAGGACACATCTGTCCTCTCTTCTCTAACCTATAGGACACATCTGTCCTCTCTTCTCTAACCTATAGGACACATCTGTCCTCTCTTCTCTAACCTATAGGACACATCTGTCCTCTCTTCTCTAACCTATAGGACACATCTGTCCTCTCTTCTCTAACCTATAGGACACATCTGTCCTCTCTTCTCTAACCTATAGGACACATCTGTCCTCTCTTCTCTAACCTATAGGACACATCTGTCCCTCTCTTCTCTAACCTATAGGACACATCTGTCCTCTCTTCTCTAACCTATAGGACACATCTGTCCTCTCTTCTCTAACCTATAGGACACATCTGTCCTCTCTTCTCTAACCTATAGGACACATCTGTCCTCTCTTCTCTAACCTATAGGACACATCTGTCCTCTCTTCTCTAACCTATAGGACACAGCTGTCCTCTCTTCTCTAACCTATAGGACACATCTGTCCTCTCTTCTCTAACCTATAGGACACATCTGTCCTCTCTCTTCTCTAACCTATAGGACACATCTGTCCTCTCTCTTCTCTAACCTATAGGACACATCTGTCCTCTCTCTTCTCTAACCTATAGGACACATCTGTCCTCTCTTCTCTAACCTATAGGACACATCTGTCCTCTCTTCTCTAACCTATAGGACACATCTGTCCTCTCTTCTCTAACCTATAGGACACATCTGTCCTCTCTTCTCTAACCTATAGGACACATCTGTCCTCTCTTCTCTAACCTATAGGACACATCTGTCCTCTCTTCTCTAACCTATAGGACACATCTGTCCTCTCTTCTCTAACCTATAGGACACATCTGTCCTCTCTCTTCTCTAACCTATAGGACACATCTGTCCTCTCTTCTCTAACCTATAGGACACATCTGTCCTCTCTTCTCTAACCTATAGGACACAGCTGTCCTCTCTCTTCTCTAACCTATAGGACACATCTGTCCTCTCTTCTCTAACCTATAGGACACATCTGTCCTCTCTTCTCTAACCTATAGGACACATCTGTCCTCTCTCTTCTCTAACCTATAGGACACATCTGTCCTCTCTTCTCTAACCTATAGGACACATCTGTCCTCTCTTCTCTAACCTATAGGACACATCTGTCCTCTCTTCTCTAACCTATAGGACACATCTGTCCTCTCTTCTCTAACCTATAGGACACATCTGTCCTCTCTTCTCTAACCTATAGGACACATCTGTCCTCTCTTCTCTAACCTATAGGACACATCTGTCCTCTCTCTTCTCTAACCTATAGGACACATCTGTCCTCTCTCTTCTCTAACCTATAGGACACATCTGTCCTCTCTCTTCTCTAACCTATAGGACACATCTGTCCTCTCTTCTCTAACCTATAGGACACATCTGTCCTCTCTTCTCTAACCTATAGGACACATCTGTCCTCTCTTCTCTAACCTATAGGACACATCTGTCCTCTCTTCTCTAACCTATAGGACACATCTGTCCTCTCTTCTCTAACCTATAGGACACATCTGTCCTCTCTTCTCTAACCTATAGGACACATCTGTCCTCTCTTCTCTAACCTATAGGACACATCTGTCCTCTCTTCTCTAACCTATAGGACACATCTGTCCTCTCTTCTCTAACCTATAGGACACATCTGTCCTCTCTCTTCTCTAACCTATAGGACACATCTGTCCTCTCTCTTCTCTAACCTATAGGACACATCTGTCCTCTCTTCTCTAACCTATAGGACACATCTGTCCTCTCTTCTCTAACCTATAGGACACATCTGTCCTCTCTTCTCTAACCTATAGGACACATCTGTCCTCTCTTCTCTAACCTATAGGACACATCTGTCCTCTCTTCTCTAACCTATAGGACACATCTGTCCTCTCTTCTCTAACCTATAGGACACATCTGTCCTCTCTCTTCTCTAACCTATAGGACACATCTGTCCTCTCTTCTCTAACCTATAGGACACATCTGTCCTCTCTCTTCTCTAACCTATAGGACACATCTGTCCTCTCTCTTCTCTAACCTATAGGACACATCTGTCCTCTCTTCTCTAACCTATAGGACACATCTGTCCTCTCTCTTCTCTAACCTATAGGACACATCTGTCCTCTCTCTTCTCTAACCTATAGGACACATCTGTCCTCTCTCTTCTCTAACCTATAGGACACATCTGTCCTCTCTCTTCTCTAACCTATAGGACACATCTGTCCTCTCTTCTCTAACCTATAGGACACATCTGTCCTCTCTTCTCTAACCTATAGGACACATCTGTCCTCTCTTCTCTAACCTATAGGACACATCTGTCCTCTCTCTTCTCTAACCTATAGGACACATCTGTCCTCTCTCTCTCTAACCTATAGGACACATCTGTCCTCTCTCTTCTCTAACCTATAGGACACATCTGTCCTCTCTTCTCTAACCTATAGGACACATCTGTCCTCTCTCTTCTCTAACCTATAGGACACATCTGTCCTCTCTTCTCTAACCTATAGGACACATCTGTCCTCTCTTCTCTAACCTATAGGACACATCTGTCCTCTCTTCTCTAACCTATAGGACACATCTGTCCTCTCTCTTCTCTAACCTACCTATAGGACACATCTGTCCTCTCTCTTCTCTAACCTATAGGACACATCTGTCCTCTCTTCTCTAACCTATAGGACACATCTGTCCTCTCTCTTCTCTAACCTATAGGACACATCTGTCCTCTCTCTTCTCTAACCTAATAGGACACATCTGTCCTCTCTTCTCTAACCTATAGGACACATCTGTCCTCTCTTCTCTAACCTATAGGACACATCTGTCCTCTCTCTTCTCTAACCTATAGGACACATCTGTCCTCTCTCTTCTCTAACCTATAGGACACATCTGTCCTCTCTTCTCTAACCTATAGGACACATCTGTCCTCTCTCTTCTCTAACCTATAGGACACATCTGTCCTCTCTCTTCTCTAACCTATAGGACACATCTGTCCTCTCTCTTCTCTAACCTATAGGACACATCTGTCCTCTCTTCTCTAACCTATAGGACACATCTGTCCTCTCTTCTCTAACCTATAGGACACATCTGTCCTCTCTTCTCTAACCTATAGGACACAGCTGTCCTCTCTTCTCTAACCTATAGGACACATCTGTCCTCTCTTCTCTAACCTATAGGACACATCTGTCCTCTCTTCTCTAACCTATAGGACACATCTGTCCTCTCTCTTCTCTAACCTATAGGACACATCTGTCCTCTCTTCTCTAACCTATAGGACACATCTGTCCTCTCTTCTCTAACCTATAGGACACATCTGTCCTCTCTTCTCTAACCTATAGGACACATCTGTCCTATCTCTTCTCTAACCTATAGGACACATCTGTCCTCTCTTCTCTAACCTATAGGACACATCTGTCCTCTCTTCTCTAACCTATAGGACACAGCTGTCCTCTCTTCTCAGGAATCCAGAAGAACTGGTTGAGTTGCCAGCAGCTGAGTTATTATTATTATTATTTTAAGAATGTCCAGAGCACTTATATCACATGTGTAATTAAGAATGTATTTCTTTGCATATCTCTCCAAGGGACACATAGGTGCATTTAACCAGAGGTGTGATGTGTGTGGCCTCTGGAGCCGGTAGTGGTGGACCAAAATAATTATAATATTGGACACATTTTGACTTGAGAAGATTGTCCTATCCAAACTATTAAAAGACCATTCAGAAGAAATACTCAAACGCAAAACATTTGCAGTTTCCATCTAACTTTAATTTAATTGAAAATGAATCGTCCCCCTTATTAATTATTATTATTATTATTATTATTATTATTATTATTATTATTAATAAACCATTCTGTTTAAACGAGGGGTTGTTGCAGATGGTGTACGGGGCTCGAAGCGTGCGTCTGACTGCTCTGGAAGCCCTGAAGGTCACAGACTCACAATAAGCGATGGCTTGATGAGGAGGTTGTGGCGTGGCGCACCGAGCAGCGTGACCCGCAGCGAGCACTCCCCAGGACACCACGGCATGGAGTCCACGTTTGCAAACCCGCAACCCTTTTGACAACGGTCCACAAACCTCTCTCCGCTCTCCGTGGGGGCGGAGCCGCAGAGGGCCTCGGATTCCACAAGGTTGTCGGACATAGTGCAGAACGCTCTCTCTGGAAAGATTTGGCTTCCCCTCCAGCCCTTTCTGCTCTGATTTCTTTACGGGGTTGCCAATAGAGCAGGGGCATTAAATCTGTTTGCACAGGCCCCTTGCTCGAAAAGTACGGACATATGTTTCATCTCAGGGAAGATAAAACCACAACTTGTTGCTCCCTCCAATTTGGAGGGTCTTGAAATGTGTCCGTCTTAATTCTTTTCACATAAAAGCGTTTGAACGGGGCCCGACACTCAGAGTGTCACTTTAATGTGATGATGGAGCAGGAGAAACTTTTAAAACGTTGACTTTTCTTGGCTCCGGGACTGTTTGTCTCACTGTGCGCGATGCCAGGAGGGCACATAATAAAACCCTTCATTACCGCTTACGTACGATAGTGAAATATACTACTGACAGCATATAAGGTGCTCTTTAAAGATACAGCGGTCATGGGTGAGAGGACTCTGAGGTGCTGGGTTTACCCAGAACAGAACATGCTCCACATCACTCTGAAGCTCAGTCTAAGCACTCAGACGGGTCATTCAGGAGGCCAAGTGGCACCTACACGCTGATCTGAGATCTTTTTGACTACTTTCTTCACCAGTGGTTTAGGTGAAGGTTTGGGGCCTGAGTCTCAGACCCTAAGTCAGCACTCAAGGGGCGCTGGACCTCTCTCTGTGGCTACTGGACACTCAGATATGTGAAACTGATATAAATCCTCTTGTCTGACCCTTGTGTCCCTTTACGTAAGTGCCTTTACGTAAGTGCTCAAGGGAAACATGACTGTAGCTGTTCATGGAGGAAAGCGTGTTGGTTCAGTACCTCTATATACCGATCTTAGAACGCTAGCCTACATCTTGCTGTAGCACCAGAACCGTCTGACTGTAGAGGGGAAAAGAAATGAAGAAGAAAAACTTTGAATATTCATGCGACCGCTGTCCAGACAACGCAGGAAGACGCGGGTGAGGGTGGGGGCATGCATGGCCTCTCGGAATTGCATGCAAATTGGAACATCCGGAGCTGTGCGTGATTCTCTTCAATAGAGCTCAAAAGACCAAGTTATGTGCGAGGTTGCATGCAACAAAAAAACAATAACAACGCAATCACTGTCATTTCCAGCTCTTGGATCAGTTCTGACCACTGCCCCCGAGGTGACACCGCTGGAACAATACTGCCTGGAATGCATTGCTATTATTGAATGTTGGTATTATTTAAAAATGTTACATAGCTGAATATATTTTGGGCATGTGACCCACTGGCCAGATGCATTTCATAAAGGCCTAGGAAGTGGTTTGTGTTACAGATGTGGTGGTCGGGTGGTGGACGCAATAGAAGGTTCCAGGGGCGTTTATTAGCAGAATCAAAAGGTCAAAAATACAAAATATGAAAGTTCCTCAGATAACGTGTCACAGGTTGCCAGGACAGTCTCTGTATTTTTAATGTTTTTGTGATTAAGACTGTGCAAACTGCCATTTTGCCCCAGGTTGTGTGAAGGCCATATCGAGAACATTGGCGTTGACTGTGATTGCAGTAATTTGGGACAGCTGGTACTATGTAATTGGACTAATTGGGGAGACTGTTCTTGTGTGGGATTGGCTGTTTTGTTTTTTGTGCCTGCCCCTCTCCTCTCCCTCTACTGTCCCTTTGAGCATTCCTATAGGATAATAATGACATCATGATGGAAATAAAACCGGGAAGGAGATATGGAATGACAGACAGTCTCACACCAAATGCCTGGTACGGAACAAAAAGCAAGGGGTGGCAAGGGACTGGAGAAAGGAGACTGGGGCAAAATACCTGGGAGAAGAAGAGACCTCAGGTGGGCAACCTGTGGCTGAGCGAAGGTTGGGCTGGATACCTCGGGAACAGGGGTTTCCTCTGAGACAGGAGGAGCAGGGGTTTTCTTAGGATCAGGGGATTTAGAGGGTTTGCCGGGGGCCTGGGCAAAAACAGAAGGCTCCCTGGGAGAAGGGCGGGAGCACTCTCAGGAGTGCTAACAACAGAGGTCATGCTAGCAGTAGAGACCAAGCTAGCAGTAGAGTCTACTAAATGCAAGCAGTAGAGGCCATGTGAGCAGTAGAGACCATGCAAGCAGTAGAGACCATGCAAGCAGTAGAGGCTGTGCTAGCAGTAGATACCATGCGAGCAGTAGAGACCATGCTAGCAGTAGAGACCGTGCTAGCAGTAGAGACCATGCTAGCAGTAGAGACCATGCTAGCAGTAGAGACCATGCGAGCAGTAGAGACCATGTGAGCAGTAGAGACCATGCTAGCAGTAGAGACCATGCAAGCAATAGAGACCATGCTAGCAGTAGAGACCATGTGAGCAGTAGAGACCATGCTAGCAGTAGAGACCATGCAAGCAGTAGAGACCATGCTAGCAGTAGAGACTGTGCTAGCAGTAGAGACTGTGCTAGCAGTAGAGACCATGCGAGCAGTAGAGACCATGCTAGCAGTAGAGACCATGCTAGCAGTAGAGACCATGCAAGCAATAGAGACCATGCAAGCAGTAGAGACCATGCTAGCAGTAGAGACCATGCGAGCAGTAGAGACCATGCGAGCAGTAGAGACCATGCTAGCAGTAGAGACCATGCGAGCAGTAGAGACTGTGTGAGCAGTAGAGACCATGCGAGCAGTAGAGGCCATGCTAGCAGTAGAGACCATGCGAGCAGTAGAGGCCATGCTAGCAGTAGAGACCATGCGAGCAGTAGAGGCCATGCTAGCAGTAGAGACCATGCTAGCAGTAGAGACTGTGTGAGCAGTAGAGACCATGCGAGCAGTAGAGACTGTGTGAGCAGTAGAGACCATGCGAGCAGTAGAGGCCATGCTAGCAGTAGAGACCATGCGAGCAGTAGAGGCCATGCTAGCAGTAGAGACCATGCGAGCAGTAGAGGCCATGCTAGCAGTAGAGACCATGCGAGCAGTAGAGGCCATGCTAGCAGTAGAGACCATGCGAGCAGTAGAGGCCATGCTAGCAGTAGAGACCATGCTAGCAGTAGAGACCGTGCTAGCAGTAGAGACCATGCTAGCAGTAGAGACCGTGCTAGCAGTAGAGACCATGCTAGCAGTAGAGACCATGCGAGCAGTAGAGACCATGCTAGCAGTAGAGACCGTGCTAGCAGTAGAGACCATGCTAGCAGTAGAGACCATGCTAGCAGTAGAGACCATGCGAGCAGTAGAGACCATGCTAGCAGTAGAGACTGTGCTAGCAGTAGAGACCATGCTAGCAGTAGAGACCATGCGAGCAGTAGAGACCATGCGAGCAGTAGAGACCATGCTAGCAGTAGTACAGCCACTAATACACCTGTCACAGTACAGGGAGGCCTATGGAATTGTCAATCAGCAGTCAAGAAAGCTGACTTCATTACTGCCTACGCCCATAGTCAAAATCTGCAGCTCCTGGCTCTAACTGAGACCTGGATAACCCCCAATAACTCATCAACACCTGCAGCATTATCTACAAACTATAACTTCACTCACACACCTCGACCTTCCAGGCGGGGTGGAGGCACTGGCCTCATGACATCTCCTTCATGGACTACAAACTTAACACCCCTCCCAGCACTGTCACTCTCCTCTTTTGAATATCATGCAGTATCTGTCTCTAATCCTTTCAATCTCACCATTGTTACACTCTACCGCCCTCCAGGTCCGCTCGATCACTTCACAGATGAGCTGGACATGCTTCTAAGCTCCTTACCGGAAGATGGTACCCCTCTCCTTCTATTGGGCGACTTCAACCTGCCTGACTCATCTCAGTCAGTCATAGTAGTCTCCCTCCTACAATCATTTGACCTGACTCCCACTGCCATGCCTCCCACCCACAAAGCAGGCAACTCCTTGGATCTCATATTTTCCCGTAACTCCAGCATCATTAACACCACGGTAACTCCCCTACATGTATCTGACCATTCCTTCATATCCTTCTCACTAACTCTCATGCTTAACCGAAAGGTCTTCACCCCAACTCAAACCGTCTCACTCAGACGCAACCTGCCCTCCCTATCCCCCTCCACCCTCTCCTCTGACATACTCTCCACTCTACCTTTGAGTGACACCTTCTCTGCTCTCTCCACAGAGATGGCAACCTCCACCCTCCTCTCAGCCCTTGCAACCTCCTTCGACAAGCTCTGTCCCCTCGTTGAGAAACCTGCCCGCCGTTCCCCACCCAGTCCATGGCTGACAGATCCAGTGAGAGAACAAAGACAGGTCCTGAGAGCAGCTGAAAGGAAGTATAGAAAGTCACGCCTCACTGCTGACATCGACACATATCACAACCTCTTGTTAACATTCTCCAAAACCATTACTAATGCCAAAGCTTCTTTCTTTCACCATAGGATTGAGGCCTCTGCCAAGAATCTTCGCAAACTGCATGCTACCATGTCCTCCCTCCTCACTCCCCCCCCACCCCCCCCTCCCTCATCTTTCTCTGCCGAAGACTTTGCGATCTTCTTTGAGGAAAAAGTGGAGAACATCCGCAGCTCCTTCTCCCAACCCCCACCCATTCCAAATGCTGAATCGAGAACCTCATCCTTCACTCTGTCATCTTTCTCTCCCATTACAGAAGCCGAGACCCTGACACTGGTAACGTCGAACCGTCCGACTACATGCCAGCTGGACCGGCTACCTTCCCCACTCCTCCAGACCATAGCACCAGACATCCTCCCATTCCTAACTGCAACCATCAACTCCTCACTCAACTCGGGGGTGGTCCCCACCTCCCTAAAACAAGCCAGAGTCACGCCCCTCATAAAAAAACCATCCCTGAACCCTACCGTCATAGGCAACTACCGTCCTGTCTCTCTTCTCTCCTTCCTTTCTAAAACACTTGAACGTGCTGTATCCAACCAACTTACTGCTTATCTCTTACAGAATGACCTCCTAGACCCTAATCAGTCAGGCTTCAGGACTGGTCACTCCACAGAGACAGCCCTCATTGCGGTCACAGAGGCACTTCACTTAGCAAAAGCGAAAGGCCTCTCCTCTGTCCTGATTCTCCTAGATCTATCTGCAGCCTTCGACACAGTCAACCACCAGATCCTCCTCGCGGCCCTCGCAGGAATGGGAGTGGCTGGCTCTGCGCTGACATGGTTGTCATCATACCTCAATGACCGCTCCTACCAAGTGTCATGGAGAGGGACCCTGTCCGCCCCCTGCGGACGGGTGTCCCCCAGGGCTCGGTTTTAGGACCCCTTCTCTTCTCCCTCTACACTAAATCACTGGGTAACATTATCACGTCTCATGGCTTCTCCTACCACTGTTATGCCGACGATACTCAACTCTTCCTCTCCTTCCCTACCTCAGATATCCACGTCTCTGAGCGGATCTCGACCTGTCTGTCTGACATCTCCGCCTGGATGACGACCAACCACCTCAAACTGAACCTAAGCAAAACAGAATTGCTCCACCTGCCGGCCAAATCCTCCCCCCTGACCGACCTTTCCATCACAGTCGAGAATGCAGCTGTGACCGCGTCCCCGACCGCCAAGAACCTTGGTGTTGTCCTCGACGACCAGTTGAACTTCTCTGCTCACATCGCAGTGACAACCAGAACCTGCCGATTCCTCCTGAGCAACGTCAGAAGGATCCGCCCCTTCCTGACAAAAGAAGCCACCCAACTCCTCGTCCAATCAACAGTCATCTCCCGCCTCGACTACTGCAACGCACTGCTCGCTGGCCTCCCGGCCACTGCCACTAAGCCTCTTCAACTCATTCAGAACGCAGCGGCCCGCCTGATCTCAAACCTACCGAAGTCAGCCCATGTCACCCCACTTCTTAGGGACCTGCACTGGCTCCCCATTGCTGCACGAATCCGCTTCAAGGCCCTCGACCTAGCATACCGTGCGGCAAAGGGAACTGCTCCCGCCTACCTCCGGTCAATGGTCTCTAACTACACACCCTCAAGACCCCTACGCTCTGCATCTTCTGGCCGCCTCAGACCTACTCCTATCCAAGCTCCGGGAGGGTCATCAAAGAGAAGTCGCCTATTCTCAGTCCTTGCCCCACAATGGTGGAATGAACTACCCACCCCAGTTAGGACAGCCGAAACACGTCCAATCTTTCGCCGTCGACTAAAGACGCACTTCTTCAACCATTATCTGAATTAAAAAAAGAAAAAAAGAAAAAAAAATCTAACCCTAACTAACCATACTGTCATGCACTTGTCCTAATAAACTAACCTACACTGTAGCACTCAACACTTTGATGAACATTGTTACTCAGCTGATAGAGTTGTGCCCTTCCTGATGGCTTGTCGTACAGAACTTGTAAGTCGCTTTGGATAAAAGCGTCAGCTAAATGACTAAATGTAAATGTAAATGTAGAGGCCGTGCTAGCAGTAGAGACCATGCTAGCAGTAGAGACCATGGTAGCAGTAGAGACCGTGCTAGCAGTAGAGACCATGCTAGCAGTAGAGACCGTGCTAGCAGTAGAGACCATGCTAGCAGTAGAGACCATGCGAGCAGTAGAGACCATGCTAGCAGTAGAGACCATGCGAGCAGTAGAGGCCATGCTAGCAGTAGAGACCATGCAAGCAGTAGAGACCATGCGAGCAGTAGAGACCATGCAAGCAGTAGAGGCTGGAGTGAGGGGTTGAAATGCAAGCTAGGGTGCTGACTGGAAAGGTTGGGGGTTAGAATACTGCTGTCTGTTGCTAGCAAGCTTAAATTTGTGTGTTAGTAGTCGCCGCAACGAACGATAGAATTTCGCCCACATGGAAACAAGACAAATGGAATTGAGAATGTTTCTGGAGGGAAGAATAATATTGTTGGCTAGGTGGTAGGCTATTGATTGCGTGTGTGTGGTTCAAACGTTAAACTTCTATTCCAGAACATATGACCCTTTTTATCGGGAGCGGGGAACATAGGACCCGGGGAACGTAGATACGCTCCTGCTGGCAGGGTAGCAAGTTGAAGGTTTGCTGGTTCCTGGTTGTATGTAGCACTACGCTTTGCTTGCTTCATATCACAGCCGGGCAAAAAAACACTGAAATTTACTTTAGATCTCCTGGACGAGGGTATGTCATGTAGCCTATACCCTATATGACTGTATTTATTTTACATACTCAGAAACATTTAATATGACCTAAACATATAATCCAGCCCACTTATTTGTCAGCGCCCAG
Source organism: Notolepis coatsorum (assembly GCF_963971535.1). Lineage (NCBI taxonomy): Eukaryota > Metazoa > Chordata > Actinopteri > Aulopiformes > Paralepididae > Notolepis > Notolepis coatsorum. The sequence continues at coordinate 109,884,968 of NC_140180.1, read as the reverse complement.
AAAACCACAGAAAACTTGATTAGTTGGACCATTTCAACAACTTCGAGGTAAATATTTGACATGGCCCGGATTTTTATGTTATTATGTTTTATGCCAGAATAGAACATTATGCCCATGCAAATAAAACATGCCCCTCTAATTAAGCTGAGGTGAATCAAGAGTGTAATAGCTTTGCCTATACTACACTACATGTTAAACTACCCTTCACTACAATATCCCTCGTTTAACTTTAGTGAAAGAAATAGTGCAATTAAATGAGAATTAATTTAATTCCCTGGAAAGACCCATGAGGGTGCCCGCGGACCCCACATTGAGAACCGTTGGTCTCAGCCACCCTGCCAACCCCAGACGCACTGGAGTAGTAATGCTATTACTCTTTGTATTGTGTTTATTTTTACCAGCGGACCCTGCAAATTGATTTAAAGATATTTCCAGATACAGAGTCAGTGGATACCATAACTGCATCGCCTCCCAGAACGTTGTAAGAATGAGCCACAATGTTTGGCATAATTTACCATCTGATGTGACAAAATACATGAGGTGTTGAGTTCTGGTGCCCCACTGTTTTAGCAGTAAGCCCCCCCCCCCCCCCCCACACACGCACACGCACACACACACACACAAACACGCACGCACGCACGCACACACGCACGCACGCACGCACGCACGCACGCACGCACGCACGCACGCACGCACGCACGCACGCACGCACGCACGCACACACACACACACACACACACACACACACACACACACACACACACACACACACACACACACACACACACACACACACACACACACACAACACCATATATTAGTCCCTACCCCCTGATTTATTTGGTCCAGTTGGAATGTTGCTTAATCAGAAAGATTAACTTGTCTGGAAATCCAAGTGTATGCAATACTAATAGAGTGTAGAGAGTGACTATTTAAGGGATGTTGGGGTGTAGAGAGTGACTATTTAAGGGATGGTGAAGTGTAGAGAGTGACTATTTAAGGGGTGGTGGAGTATATAGAGTGACTATGTTGGGGTGTAGAGAGTGACTATTTAAGGGATGTTGGGGTGTAGTGACTATTTAAGGGGTGGTGGAGTACAGTATATAGAGTGACTATTTAAGGGATTACACATGTATTGTCTGTACTGTATTATGTATTGTCTGTATTGTATTATGTATTGTCTGTACTGTATTATGTACTGTATTATGTATTGTCTGTACTGTATTATGTGTTGCCTGTATTGTATTATGTATTGTCTGTAGTATGTACTGTCTGTACTGTATTATGTACTGTCTGTATTGTATCATGTATTGTCTGTATTGTATCATATATTGTCTGTATTGTATCATGTATTGTCTGTATTGTATCATGTATTGTCTGTATTGTATTATGTACTGCCTGTACTGTATTATGTACTGTCTGTATTGTATTATGTATTGTCTGTACTGTAGTATGTACTGTCTGTATTGTATTATGTATTGTCTGTATTGTATTATGTACTGTCTGTATTGTAGATACTCTTCACCAACGCACATCTGAAGGATTTATTGATTATTGTCCATATAATTCCACTCAGGACATGGTTGTAAAGTGAGATATTCAGTTACGTCTGCGCTCAATTGACAACGAAGTTGATACATACAACCAGATTAAGCAGACGGCATTGTGACGTACGGTATCTCCTTATTATTAAAAAGAGATGTCCCCTCCGGCTGCCAAGGAAAGGAGATAGTGAAGGAAACCCTGCTAATCGCTCGTCCCTCCTCCCAGTGAGAAGGCCCCTTACAACTAACCTATCTACACAAACCAAGCTTCCAAATGTGAACAGAAGAGCTTGCACCTCTTTTAGAAACATGTACATACACACACAACATACGCATAATTCAGTCTAATTTTTTAAATGTTAAATTAATAATTATCTCAAACATTCTCTCATAAATAAATGTATCATTTACAAAACTCTATCGCCCACTGTAACACAATAGTGAGTCAACCTGTAACCAGTTCATGAATGCTTTTATGCTTTAAAAAAATATATATGTTTTTTAAATATGTATGTATATGTATGTATGTATGTATGTATGTATGTATGTATGTATGTATGTATGTATGTATGTATGTATGTATGTATGTATGTATGTATGTATGTATGTATGTATGTATGTATGTATGTATGTATGTATGTATGTATGTATGTATGTATGTATGTATGTATGTATGTATGTATAGCACTCATTCACTCAGTAGACATTTCTAGCTCAATGCGAGGTCTGCTGCTGCTGCTGGCTAATAATACGGTCAATACGTGGGGAGATCTTTGACAAGGCAACACGCATGTCATCCTCAAGGCTCAACTTGGCCCTATATTTTGTTTTCAGAGCTGTCATGGATGAAAAGCCAGCTTCACACAGATATGTGGTGCTGAATGGTATCAACACCTTAACTGCTGCATCATGAGATACTTGGTACTCAGCACCACACTCAGACCAACATGTTTCGAGGGGCACTTCACTGAAACCAGCTCTCCAGGTGGTATCAGATGAGATTTCAATGAGTTCTTCCAAGAGTTTGGATGGATATGTGTCAGGAAGCTTTGTTTCAATGTTCTCTGTAAAGGGGTTCTTTATCCAGAGTAACTTGGTGATCCTTTTCTGTGTTTTATTACATAATGATTTTCAGGGTGCCAGGGTGGTGCACGGCCGTCCCGGGTTCGACTCCCGGACCCGGCGACCATTGCCGAATGTCTTCCCCCATATCTCTCTCCCATCCTTCCTCTCTGCCGGACTTGTCCAATAAACAAATGAAAAAGCTACCAAAACAAACAACATTTTGATTTTCAGTTTTTGAGAAATGGTCAAACTTATCCAAATGTGGTATTTTCATGGAAAACAGTGCAGCTGCAACAGCACTTTAGTGATAATTTTCTTTAATCATATTAAAGAAATATATATATATATTTGTTTTTTGTCTCAAGGCACCCCTGGCAGCTCTCTGAGGCACCCTAGTGTGCCTAGGCACCCCTGTTGAGAACCGCTGGTGTATGTCATACATGTTATGATGAATTGAAAATGGGGGACCCTGATGTAGACAAGACGAAAGTCTTTCTCTGGTCTGCATCCCCTTAAAAATTGTGTGTATTGAGCTGTACTGTACTGTACCCATTCTGCAATCTGTTAATAACGTTTTTAATCAATCAATCAATCAATCAATCAAAGAGAGAGAGAGAGAGAGAGAGAGAGAGAGAGAGAGAGAGAGAGATAGATAGAGAGAGAGAGAAGAGAGAGAGAGAGAGAGAGAGAGAGAGAGAGAGAGAGAGAGAGAGAGAGAGAGAGAGAGAGAGAGAGAGAGAGAGAGAGAGAGCAAGAGAGAGAGAGGGGGGGGGGGTCTGAGTCCTCAACCCTTGTGTGGGTGAATGTAACAAGTTCCTAACGTTTTCTTTCCCCTATTATTTATTTATTCACACTTTACTCACACTTTATTCAATGTTTAAAATTATTATTTTCTTTTAAGTTATTTTGTGCATCAATCTGTTTTGAATTTGATGCAAATTTGCAACGCATGAGGGTCATCCTTTTGTGTTAAATGGCTGCATAAAACAAGCATTTGTTGAATCTCATGTTGGTAAGAGTATTAAAACTTGAAAAAGATCCATTTAAGTAGAGTTAACTATGACAATCATGCGATTAATCAGATATTTTAATCAATTGACAGCCTTAATATATATATATATATATATATATATATATATATATATATATATATATATATATATATATATATATATATATATATATATATATATATATATATATATATATATATATATATATATATATATGTATGTATGTATGTATGTATGTATGTATGTATGTATGTATGTATGTATGTATGTATGTATGTATGTGTGTGTGTGTGTGTGTGTGTGTGTGTATGTATGTATGTATGTATGTATGTATGTATGTATGTATGTATGTATGTATGTATGTATGTATGTATGTATGTATGTATGTATGTATGTATGTATGTATATATGTATTATGTATGTATGTATGTATGTATGTATGTATGTATGTATGTATAATGTATGTGTGTATGTGTGTGTGTGTATGTATGTATGTATGTATGTATGTATGTATGTATGTATGTATGTATGTATGTATGTATGTATGTATGTATGTATGTATGTATGTATGTATGTATGTATGTATGTATGTATGTATGTATGTATGTATGTATGTATGTATGTATGTATGTATGTATGTATGTTGTATGTATGTATGTATGTATGTATGTATGTATGTATGTATGTATGTATGTATGTATGTATGTATGTATGTATGTATGTATGTATGTATGTATGTATGTATGTATGTATGTATGTATGTATGTATGTATGTATGTATGTATGTATGTATGTGTAACATGTCATGTCGGTCCCTTAAGGCCTCTCCTCTCCTCCTCATCTTGCACTCGCCTGGGCCAGGTTGTGAATGTTCCTGTTCAACGTGAAACCCAATCCTCGGGATATATATACGTGTGAAGCAGAGTCGACCCCCTCTACTCGGGATATATATACGTGTGAAGCAGAGTCGACCCCCTCTACCTTATTAACGCCCCACTAAATCAAACCAGCGGGGGGGGGTCCGGTGAACACGGCCTCCCGGTCTTCAGCGCTGGATGCTGATGAAGTATGATGGGAGACAATGGGGTCCTGAAGCCCACGCTGAGCCACCATACGAGCCCAGAGGAGCCAGGCCGTCTCAGGCCCCAGTACCTACATGCCCTGTACATTATTCTCCTCTCTGTAATTTACAGTAGCGGAGCGTCTTATCCGGAGAGGATGTACCGTGCGTGTGCAGACGTGCTGGTGAACCGAGCTCTGTTTTCACAGGACTCTCGTAACGTTCCCTACAGGCTCTACACACGGCGACAGAGGCGCTTTCATACACGTTGGCTTCGTGTGAATATTCTGTAATTCAAACTGAACTGAACTATAAAACTGCTTTGTTTCTTTAACCTTCTGTAGTGTGGTAGTGAATGTGTTAACCCTTTGGTAGTGTGGTAGTGAAAGGTTAACCTTCTGTAGTGTGGTAGTGAAAGGGTTAATCTTATCAGGGCCGCCTCAGGGGGTGTGCGAGCAGTGCGGTCGCACAGGGCCTCGCGGGAAGGGGGGCCTCGAAAAAATAAAAAAAAAAAATAAAAAATTATTATTATTATTTATTTATTTTTTTTTGCAAGGCCCCCCTTCCCGCGAGGCCCTTTTTCATCACATACCTAAAATCTAGTTCTGCTTATTATTCTGCTTAATATTTCACATTAGACACGTTTGTAGAATGTGTCTGACTTGTTCCGGGCTCTGCGGCTCTGCATATATACTATTGGAGCACTGTGGCTCTGCATACACTATTGGAGCTCTGCGGCTCTGCAGCAGATATACTATTGGTTTCAACGAGGGGAGGGGTTACAGGTAAGGTAGTCGGCCGGGGTGCGTCTGTCTGACTATTTCCACAGGAGCGCGTGCAGCATTGGAGGTTATGCCAGCCAAGACGAAGAGGACGGTCGTTCGGCAGATGGACTGAAGATGAAAGTTGTTGCATGTTAGAAAGTTCAGTCAGGCTAGCCATGTCGGCTTAGCTAAAGGCAGGGACAGCTAGTTAGCTTTAGCTACGTTATCGAGTGCTAACGTGTGGTTCAGTCGGGATAGCCATGTCGGCTAGTAGCTTAGCTAAAGGCTAACTAGCGTTAGCTAACGCTAGCTATCGAGTGCTAACGTGTGGTTCAGTCGGGCTAGCCATGTCGGCTAGTAGCTTAGCTGAAGGCTAACTAGCGTTAGCTACGTTAGCGAGTGCTAACGTGTGGTTCAGTCGGGCTAGTCATGTCGGATAGTAGCTTAGCGAAAGGCTAACTAGCGTTAGCTGATGCTAGCTAACTAGGCATGGCAACAACCAGGACCACCTGAAGCTTTTTAAGAAGGAGGTGATGAACTACAGACAGACGAGGCACGAGAACGTGGTCCTCTTCATGGCGGCCTGCATGGCTCCACCCCACCTGGCCATCATCACCAGGTGAGAGAGGGGAAAACAATACCTGTTATTATCCTTGTCACATTTTCACCCCTCTCTCTGTCTCTCTCTCTCTTTCTCTCTCTCTCTCTCTCTCTCTCTCTCTCTCTCTCTCTCTCTCTCTCTCTCTCTCTCTCTCTCTCTCTCTCTCTCTCTCTCTCTCTCTCTCTCTCTCTCTCTCTCTCTCTCTCTCTCTCTCTCTCTCTCAATTCAATTCAAATGGGCTTTATTGACATGGGAAACATACGTTTACATTGCCAAAGCCAAACAAAACAAAACAATCAAACAGATAAAACAAAAGAAATCAGTACATTACAGAAGGAATTTCTTGTACAGTCTTTATGGTGGTTGTATTCCGTTGGATGTCCTTTTCTTGTCACAGCAGCTCACAAATCTGGCTGCTGTGTTTGCACATTCTTGTATTTCTCCCAGTAGGTATGGGAGTTTTGAGTTATTGTCCATGTTTTCAAAGTCTCTTTGGGTGTTTGCAATTTGTGGGAAGTATATGTCTCTGATGTCTTGGTATAGTGGGCAGGTTGTTAAGAAGTGGAGCTCGGTTTCCACCTCATCTTGTGTGCAGTGGGTGCATAGTCTGTCTTCGCTTGGGAGCCAGGTCTGCCTATGGCGGCCTTTCTCGATGGCTAGGCTGTGCTCGCTGAGTCTGTACCTAGTCCTGTGTTCTGAGCTGTGTGCTGAGCTGTGTTCTGCATGTGTTCTGTGTTCTGAGCTGTGTTCTGAGATGTGTTCTGAGCTGTGTTCTGTGTTCTGAGCTGTGTTCTGAGCTGTGTGCTGAGCTGTGTTCTGAGCTGTGTTCTGAGCTGTGTGCTGAGCTGTGTTCTGCATGTGTTCTGTGTTCTGAGGTGTCCTGTGTTCTGAGCTGTGTTCTGAGCTGTGTTCTGAGCTGTGTTCTGAGCTGTGTTCTGTGCTGTGTTCTGAGATGTGTTCTGTGTTCTGTGTTCTGAGCTGTGTTCTGTGCTGTGTTCTGAGATGTGTTCTGTGTTCTGAGCTGTGTTTTTTTTTTTTTTTTTTTTTGTCTTTTTCCCCCTCCATTTTCCTCCGATTTTCTCCCATCCCAATGTTAGTCGTATGCCAATTCCCAGTCCCTTCCTGGTCGCTGCGCACTTACCCCCCACAGTCAGATCATCTGGGAGAGTGGAGGCTACCACGTGCTTCCTCCGACACACGTCCAGCCAATCACCGCTTCTTTTCACCTGGCAGCGCGGATTCTCATCGAGAGGGCGTAGCGTGTGGGAGGACCACACTATCCCCCTCGAGTCCTATCCGCGCTTAGCAGGCGCCCCGACCGAACTGTAGGAGTCGCTGTTTACAACGACCCGGACCCACCCCGCCAGCTTCTCCCACCCTCTAATACAGCCAATTGTATTAGTGCAGACGGCCAGCCAAGCTGGTGACAACCCCGGAGCTGTGAGCTGGATTCGAACAGGCGAATCCAGCTCACAGCTCCGGGGCTGGTGACGAACGCAATCTCCGCTCGGCCACCTAACCGCGGTTCTGAGCTGTGTTCTAAGCTGTGTTGTGTTCTGAGCTGTGTTCTGAGCTTATATAGTGCTTTTACTAACTATATTATATTTCTCTGCAGCGATAACACTGTATATTGACTGTAGAACGGGAGCTCTCTCTCGCTCTCTCGCTCTCTCTCTCTCTCTTGCTATATGTTGACTGTATCATGCCCAGCCTCGGGCAGCGCTATTATTTAAGAATATGTTGACTGTATAAAAATATTTTCTTTATTTTTTTATTTTTTTTATTTTTTTTACCTTTAGGGGGGGGGGGGGCAGTGAAATGTTAACCTTCTGTACCATGGTTATGTAGCGTGGTCGTGAAAGGGTTAACCTTCTGTAGTGTGGTAGTGAAAGGTTAACCCCCTTTTTCTTTTTATCTACTTTTTCTCCTCCTTTTTTTCTGTGATTTTCTCCCCATCCCAATTTTACCTCTTGTGCCAATTCTCCCTCCCTTGTCCTGATCGTTGCTCGCATATGCCCCCCACTGGCCGGTTGTAGGGAGGATAGAAGCCTTGCATCACATGTCCCCTCCGATACATGTGGAGGCAGCCTGTCACATCTTTTCACCTGCCAGCGCGGACTCTCATTTGGCGAGGAGTAACGTGTAGGAGGCTCACACTGCCCCCGCCATTTTCCTGACTTTGCTGTGCAGGCGCCCCAACCGACTTGTAGGAGTCGCTGTTCACAACGACCAGACTACCACCCTTCGACTTCCCACCCGCTAACTCTGCCAATTGAGTTAGTATGACGGCCGGCCCAAGCCGGATGCAACGCCGACAGCCGGATTCGAACCCGGTGTCTCTTGCGTTGGTGACGAGCGCAATGTCCGCTGCACCACCCAGCCGCTAAAGGTTAACCTTCTGTAGTGTGGTAGTGAAAGGGTAACCTTCTGTAGTGTGGTAGTGAAAGGTTAACCTTCTGTAGTGTGGTAGTGAAAGGTTAACCTTCTGTAGTGTGGTAGTGAAAGGTTAACCTTCTGTAGTGTGGTAGTGAAAGGTTAACCTTCTGTAGTGTGGTAGTGAAATGGTTAACATTCTGTAGTGTGGTAGTGAAAGGTTAACCTTCTGTAGTGTGGTAGTGAAAGGATAACCTTCTGTAGTGTGGTAGTGAAAGGTTAACCTTCTGTAGTGTGGTAGTGAAAGGTTAACCTTCTGTAGTGTGGTAGTGAAAGGTTAACCTTCTGTAGTGTGGTAGTGAAAGGTTAACCTTCTGTAGTGTGGTAGTGAAAGGGTTAACATTATGTAGTGTAGTAGTGAAAGGTTAACCTTCTGTAGTGTGGTAGTGAAAGGTTAACCTTCTGTAGTGTGGTAGTGAAAGGGTTAACATTATGTAGTGTGGTAGTGAAAGGTTAACCTTCTGTAGTGTGGTAGTGAAAGTGTTAACCGTATGTAGTGTGGTAGTGAAAGGTTAACCTTCTGTAGTGTGGCAGTGAAAGGTTAACCTTCTGTAGTGTGGTACTGAAAGGTTAACCTTCTGTAGTGTGGTAGTGAAAGGTTAACCTTCTGTAGTGTGGTAGTGAAAGGTTAACCTTCTGTAGTGTGGTAGTGAAAGTGTTAACCCTATGTAGTGTGGCAGTGAAAGGGTTTATTTACCGGAGTAGGTTTTCCCAGCTCCCTCTCAGCGATGCTCTGCTTCACAGTTGCTTCACACATATTCACATTCACACAACTAACTTATCTACACAAACGAAAGGTTATGACTATAACCAAGTTATATGAGTACTGGCCGCGCGTCTCGCTCTTCGCCACACTGAGATATATCCTTATCTCCAGTACCTATTGTACTTCATTAACGAAAACAATGCACCCATGCACTTGACCAGGCCCCGCCCCAGTGTCCCCCTATAAGACACCGGACATGGTCACACTCGCCTTTCCATCATAGAAAACCCAACCAAGGGACCTCAGGGCGCGCTAAGAGCGACACGCTCAGCCAGTACTCATATAACTAGGTTATAGTCATAACCTTTCATTATATAGCCTACTGGCCTCGCGTCTCGCTCTTCGCCACACTGAGATATGGGGCAGAGCAGACGCGTGGCCCGACAAATGTAACCCCTGAGGACCCGCAAGCCCTACCACCAGGGGGGAGGGGAGTCCTGTCCACCCGCCCTTCCTAGTGAAGAGGGCGCGGCAGTCAACTCCACCAAAAGTGCGAAAAAAGAGGGAACTAGAGACCCCTAAAAACGCACAGCACAGGCGGGACCACGTGTGACACATCACCCCGTGGCACACACCCACACACTCCAGCTAACCCACCGAAAGGCGGGACGCAGGGGAGGTCCCAGACCTCAGAACCGCCTGGGAGACAGAACCTAGAGGCTGCCCCAGAACAGGAAGGCAGAACAGAGTTCCGCGTGCCTGAGAGAGGGCCCGTGGTGACCACGGAACAGGCCACGACGGGGCCATACAGAGCTGAATCAGGGCCGGGGACCAAACAGCTGAGCCCCGACCCGGCACGACCAGGACCAAGTCCCGCGCTCCCGTCGTACACGCCCCAACAGCTGAGCTATCAGGTGTAAGGGGGGGGAAAGCGTACAGAATCCCGGATGGCCACGGAATCGGTCCCAGACCTGCCCGACTATGTCTGGACATAATCCCCACTCGTCAGGGTGAGGACCACCCCGCGACATCACGCCTGCACCCACATTCACCCTGCCGGGGATGTGGAGAGCCCTCAGGCTGCGCAGATGGAGAAACGCCCATAGCCAGCCGACCGCCGCCCGGTGCAGCGTACTCCTCCCTGTCTGTCGATATACGACGCTGACGTCGCGTTGTCCGTCCTGATCAAAACACCGCTTGAAGACCAAAGGACTGCCTTCAATTCCAACACATTGAATGTAGCGCAGACCGGCCAGCATGGTCTTGCCAGCTGCCCCCTACCTCGTTGGCCCGACGCGTCCCCCCCCCCCAGTGAGGGAGGCGTCGGTGAAGACCGTGACATGTGACAGCTGCCCGCTGGAGGGCGAGGTCCCCCAGTACTGACATGGGAACCTTAGCCGCTTCCACTTGCCTCTCACCGGGTCTATTTCCATACTGGAAAACCACCTCTGTATCCTCCTCATGAGGTGAAGAGGAGGCCAAGAGGGACCACGGAATGAGAAGATGCCATCATACCGAGCAGGCCCATCACGGACAGCGCCGTAACCGTCCTAGAACGGAACCTCCCGAGCGTGCCGAGAACACCCACTCGCTGCCGTTCCGAGAGGGATGCCCATATGGACCTTGAGCTTAGAATAAGCCCAAGTACTCCACCCGTTGACTGGGAAGAGGGGTACTCTTCTTCCAGTCTACAGCAAAACCCAGGCTGGTGAGGAATTCCACCACCTGCCTGGTATGAGACCTGACGATCTACCCTGACCGCCAAGGACCAGAACGTCGTCCAGGGCAGAATACACTTCGTAACACCCGATGACGCAGAGGCCCCAGTGCGGTCTCCACGCACTTGGTGAAGATGCGGGGAGCCAGAGAATAGCCGAACGGCAGCCTCTGTTACTCATACGCTAAACCCTGCAAAGGAAGCGTAGGTAAGCCCTAGGATGGAAGATCGGGGATGCGAATACGCATCCTACAGGTCTATGGAGGAGAACCAGGCCCCCACCTGACAGCGTTCAACAGGTGGGAGACGGTCAAAATGCTGAACCTTCCATGGGACAGGTCCAGCATGGGTCTGACACCCCCCCTCCCGATTTCTCGGGCACCAGAGAATACCGGGAGGAAACACCACGCATCGCGTCCTCCTTTGGAACCACGAAGATGGCTTGCTTCGCCCACAGAGATTGGATCTCGTTGGCCAGAGCTGTCACTGCTGGTGACCCTGACAATAGGGTCTGTACCAAACCTGAAAACGGGTGGGGTTGTGTAAACACAAGTCCCCGCCTCAGCGTTCTCTCCATCCACCTCGACATATGGCACTGCTGTAGCCATATGTGATGATAATCCCAAGCGCACCAGCCGCCACTTGGCACTGGTCCGCCAGAAACCGTAGATAGGCGGCCCGGTCCCGCCCGCTGTGCGTAGCCAACCCTGGACCTGCTAACCGCGCGAGCAGAGCGTTCCGTGGAGTCGGGCCATCGGACCCTGACACTACCCACGAGGCAATCGCACCCAAGGGGGGGACCCCGACAGAAAGGGCCGGTTTGATACGGGAGAAGCTGACATCATACTAGGTGACAAAAGCTCCCCCACTGAACACCCCTCCAGCATGGACTGCTGAGGAATTGTTCTACAGCTGGACATGCAAGGTGTGAGGCCCCCACACTGCCCGATAGGGTGGGTTCCTACACACCGTAGCCCTGCAGTGATATTACTACCACCCAAATCACGCGCACCTGCCAGACCACTGCCGGTCTTCCGGGAGTGGGAGGCACTAACGTGATACCCGGCCTGGCGAAGGCGAGGTCGGGGGAACCTGCACTGTTTGCCTCAAGAGGTCTCGAGCCCCCCTGCTGACAACCTTTGTAGTTGACAGACGTAACACCAGGCTCAACCAAACACAGACGCAGAACGTGTGGCGTGGGAGCCGCTTGACAGCACAACATTCTCACGGACAGACCCAGTTTCAGCCATCAACTGGGTGTCAGCCCCTGTCCCCATGAGAAGCGAAACGTGGGGCCGCTTGCGCTTCATTGAAGCCACGCGACCCGCAACCAAAGGAAATACATCAGAGCCCTTATCCCGCTGGTGTTGGGGGGTGGAGTGACCGGAGAGCGAGCTGCACACAGCTAGACGGCGATGTTTTTTTAGGGCGTGCTCATCTAATGTAGCCGATCCCTCGGCCGCCAAGGCTGTTGTGCCCAGGGTACCTCAGGCGGGGAAAACATGGCCGCTGGTTGAGGGCCTCGCCACAGCCGCTGGCGAGGCCGTGCTCTCACCTCTGGCTGCGCGGTGTGAGGCGGTGTGGGGCCTAGGTCAAATACCGCCCACCAAAGTCCCTCTGTGGAGAGGGGAGCCCTGAAGAGGGAAAAAACTTCTCACCCCCTCAAAGGGAGACTGATCCAACCAAGATGTCTGTAAACAAGCGTTGACAGCATCCTAGCCCTTCCTGCGGTTATAGCTTGCGGCTAGGTCAAAGCTAATAACGTCAAAACCTCGCGCGATGTTTCGACGTCGGCTGGCCTTCAAGGCCCCACCACCCGACACCATTTTTGACAGAAAAAACAGTAATTCGAACAATGTTACTAGTCGCTGCTAATTCTATACCATGGCGGTATAGGCTTAACAGCCCACCAGCCACCTGCCGGGCCGACTCACCTCATGGCGTCGGCCGGACGGGGCACCGTTCCAACATGCCAGAGGAAAAGGACTGATGCCACCTGCTTCACAAGCACGGAGCACCAGTGGTGGTTGCAACCAGCAACCTCCACTGTGGTGTGCACCCATGAAGGGGTAAATGAATAAATGAACTAAAACTCCACCAACACACTGCAGAATGGGTTAGCCCATACACACAATATTAAGGGGATGCAGACCAGAGAAACACCAGTCCCGCACACAATTCATAGATTCACAAAAAGCACACCAGCCCTAGGCCTCACCCCATCCACCCATGAAAAGGTAAACACGCCCCCGTCAAAACTCCTAACAGTAGACACCGATTGACCGTCAGCATAAATGGTTAAGAGGAGGGAAGACCTTTTTAAAAAGACAGCCCTTGGCGGGGGATCAACGGAACAGTAACCCAGCATCGTAGCATTTAGCATTAGCCGCGCGCTCCAGGATAGCCGGGAAAATGACATCGTTTACCCAGATATCCTGCCCCTTGCGCCAATACACAACTCGGTTGTCTCACAGGACAACGAGCAGTATCACTAACGCCAGCATTAATGCCTGGTGGAGCAGGCCCTACCTGAGCGCGACATAGCCCAACAGCTAACCGTCGCACGACATGCCTCGATCCGCTGTCAGAAGACGAGGAAACCCCAGGACGTGCCGAGAAGATTCCAGGGGCTGGAAAATCTCCGGCGAAAACCCAACATTGTTCAATTTCTCTCTGCATTTCATAACAACTAGTTCATGGAGTGCACTGCAGCGTCCATGATGGAAACGAAAAAAAGAGGAAGGGCGAGTATGACCATGTCCCGTGTCTTATAGGGGGACACTGGAGCGGGGCCTGGTCAAGTGCATGGGTGCATTGTTTTCGTTAATGAAGTACAGTAGGTACTGGAGATAACGATATATCTCAGTGTGGCAAAGAGCGAGACGCGCGGCCAGTAGGCTATATAACCAAGCTTCCAAATATGAACGGAGAGCTTGCACCTCTTTTAGAAACACGTTCAGACAGACACACACACACAGACGAATAATTCTTGTCTAATGTTAACTTTAAAGTAATAATCACAAACATTTTCTCATAAATAAATGTATCATTTAACACACTCTACCGCCCACTGTAACACAATAGTGAGCCAACCTGTAACCGGTTCATGAACGCTTGTACATCTGCTGCTCTCATCCCTTCTAAACACAGAGGCGCTTTTATACATGTTATAGCTTCATATGAATATTGTGTCATTCAAACTGAACCGAACTATAAAACTGCTTTGTTTCTTTAACCTTTATTTACCGCAGTAGGTTTTCCGAGCTCCCTCTCACACATTCACACCTGGGAGCTGCTCGGTACAACCCCACTTTTCTACCGCTTTGCCACTGAACGCCTCCACTGGAGCGTTTGGGGGTAAAGTGCCTTGCTTAAGGGCACATCAACGATGTGTGGTGTTGAGGGTAGATCATTATTCACTCACTTTCCCATCCAGATTTTCTCTCGCCAGTACGGGGGTTTAAACTGGCAACCTTGAGCTACAGCCTCTGGGCAGCGCGGTTAGTTTCGACCGAGCAGTGATACGATCGCCCTGTTTATTTTTTTGCCATAGCGACGTGTTTGCTACCGTAGCGACGGCCAACTTCTCGAAGATCTATTTTCTGCACAGCTGAAAAAGCAGCAGATGCTAACAAAGTTTGAGAGTAAAAATATCTTATTTTTTTTTTTCAAAATCCATTTTAAGGATAATATAATGTTGCAAATGAGAAAGCAAAGAGAGAACTTGCCTGTGGCCCAGGCCTGCGATGCAGTAACAGTGGTGGTGTTTCTGACCGCTTCGCACTCCCTGTTCGCTCTTTGCTGTTGGTTTAAATGACTAAATAAAACCTTAAAGAGGCACTTCATTAAAAAGCAACACAGATTTATTTCGCACATAATCTCTCGAAACAGTTTTGCACGCATTCGTTTAGCTCGAGGGTAAATGAGTTTGAATATGGTCACCAGTGATGTCACTGGGACATTGAATCCTTGTGTTCCGTGAAACGATGCAGATAATATATAGGGACTGCTTACCATATCATTTCATGGAGCTGTAGATACCACAACACAGCATCACTGGTGGCCACATTCAACCTCATTTACTCTCAATGTCAAACTAAATGGCTGTGTGCAAAACGGTTCAGAGTTTTTTGGAGTTTTTAGAGTGCGTGAGATTATGTGCAAAATAAATCAGCATTTTTGTTTTGGTGAAGTTCCCCATTTAACCCTTTCACTACCACACTACCAAATGGTTAACCCTTTCACTGCGACAAATCAAGTTCTTTAATAGTTGTCATACAGAAGTACAGAATACTTTCATACAAAATGCTTCTTACTGTTACGCTCCAGAGACTGTGCTAGACAAGATAGTATCAAATAACATAATAACATAATATAGCATGAATTTAGAAGAAGAAAAATGAGGTCACAGTGTTCGGTATAGACATATGTACAATGTTCTGAGTTACCATATAATATACAATACACAATACTATGCAGTGTACTAATGTACAGTACTATCTAGTGCAAAGCAGAAATGGGATGAGGTACAATTTTAGGTACAATTTACAGTAAGGTGTACGAGTTGTAGTGCAATCCTTCATCCATAAATATAAAGTGTGGGGAGTGGGTGCTACAGTGTGTTTGTTTAAAGTGGGTGTGTGCTATAAAGTGTGTGGAGTGGGTGCTACAGTGTGTTTGTTTAAAGTGAGTGTGTGCGTGTGGATGTGTGTGCTATGTGCGTTTGGTGGTTGTTGTTGTGTAGTGTTCATTCATTGTTCGTTTAGCAGCCTGATGGCCTGGGGATAGAAGCTTCTTCTGAGTCTTTCTGTGCTCGCCTTGAGACTCCGGTATCGCTTGCCTGACCGCAGCAGTTCAAAGAGGCAGTTGTTCGGGTGACTGGAGTCTTTAATGATTCTCTTAGCCTTGCCCTTGCAACGCTTGTAGTAAATGTTCTGGAGGGTGGGGAGCCCCCCTCCAATTGTGCGTTCGGCTGAACGTGTCACTCTTTGTAGTCTGCTACGGTCTTGTGCAGTGCTATTCCCAAACCAGGAGGTGATGTTGCCGGTCAAGATGCTCTCTATTGTACATGAGTAGAAGTTCTTAAGGATCTTCTGGCTGACTTGGAACTTCCTTAGGCGCCTGAGGAAGTAGAGGCGTTGTCGTGCCTTCTTCACAACACTGAATAACAACAATAGAGAAGGTTAACCTTTTCACTACCACACTACAAAGTGTTAAAGGGTAAGTTCCGAAGGATGGAGCCCCAGCCCTGTTTCCTACTCACTGAGGATGTTTGTCAAGGGGTCACAGGTCATTTTGTGTCAGTCCACACTGTGTGCTTCATACTGGATACCCAGCAGCTCCTCCTCAGTGAGCCACGACCCTAATGTAAAGTCAATGGGGCCACTGTAGTGAGCCACGACCCTAATGTAAAGTCAATGGGGCCACTGTAGTGAGCCACGACACTAATGTAAAGTCAATGGGGCCACTGTAGTGAGCCACAACACTAATGTAAAGTCAATGGGGCCACTAATAATAATTCATTTATTTTATATAGCGCTTCTCAATTATCCCGAAGTCGATGATAATAGGCAAAAGAAAAACGAAGAGACAAATAAACATAGAATCGCAGGAAAAAAGGGAACCATATGAATACACAAGAACATAGAGCCACGAGTAACAGACAACAAATACAGGAGCCCGTAGGGGAGGGGGGGGGGGGGGGAGTAAGTAAGGGAAACCGAGGGGGGGGGGGGGGGGGAGAAGAGGTAGGTTTTAAGACGGGATTTGAAGGTGGAGAGTGAGGGAGAGTCTCTGATGGTCTACTGTAAAAAGAGTATGTTTCAGCGTTCATCTCAGGGCTTGTACAGACTGAAGTGTGGCCCCATTGACTTTACATGACGTGTATCCAGTATAAATCACAACATGGACTGTGCAGAGAGGAGGAGTCTACCGATCGACAACGTCATTGGTCAGTATAGGAAATGGAGCTTTCGGGTGCAAAATTCCGAACTTGCCCTTTAAACGGCATTAGAGCAAACCCCCGACGTGTAGAGAGAGTAATACCCTTTAACCACCCAGCTCCATCATCCACGACGTGCCACCGGCGCCCTGAACCCACCGCACGGGCACGCGGGTCAAGGTCCCGGAATTCTGGCTTCGCCTCCGCGACGACGCGCACTTAGCGTCCCACTGTGCCCAGATGGTGTTTTCCCCCGTGGCTCGCGGTAAACCGAAACCATCCCTGTTGCCCCTCATCCGTCAAGTGTCTCCTCGTGACCCGAGACGTCCCCGGCCAGGGTTCACCGCGGAGGGAGACGGCGCGGAGGGTCGTACCGCTACTGACACCTCCGCGACGCCCGATCGCGATGGATCGCTCCGAAAAACCGCATCCGTCACATCAAATGTGTTGTGAATCTTATTGATTATCCCCGTGATCGGAGTCATCCTTCACACGTGTTTGTCGTACAGTGGCAGGAGGGTAAGAGGGCACAGCTGGTGGCCTGGAACACACAGTGGCAGGAGGGTAAGAGGGCACAGTTGGGGGCCTGGAACACACACTGGCGGTTGGTAGCTACTGGGACCTGAACGCTCTTAACTCTTGGAAGACCCCCTCCGCCCCTTTCCTCTCTTGGCCGGCTCGTAAATCACCGTCCAAAGAGACGAGGTAGAAAACAGCTGCCCTTATACCAGACAGTCAGCGCTTTATTCTCCACAGTTGAGCTAGAAGGGTAGACGGTGACATTTTTAGCAGCTAACAATAACAGAACCGCTATCCTTTATATCGCTACGGATTTTGGAGGCCTGACTAAGTGGTTCCACGGTATAGTTCCAGCAAAGGAAACACACATACAAATGTTTGTGTTCGAGCGGCACGGTGCCCGGGATTCAAACTCACGTGGTTCCAGTGTACAGTGTGTGTTGGTGTGTTTTCTTTTTAAAGCACTGCACCGTCCAAATGCTGCAGGGCAACCCTGACCACCGGTTTGCTGAGAGCAGACGACCTCCTGCCAAGTGAACTCAGCTCCCTGGCACCCGGTGACGGACGGGGTGACCACTCCCTGTGCATTTACACCGAAACGGGGGAAACATTAAACGTACTCCGCGGTCACGTGTGACGGAGCACTGAGACGCGGCTTCACGGTGGCTTGTCGTCGCCTGCGTCAGACGTCTCCCAACGTCCCGCGTCCGTGAGAAACACTTTAGAATTGAACGCTGTGTCGTTTAAAAGTCAGATCGGACACAACGAGGGCCTCGCCCCCCCACACCCCTTAAAGGGGCACTTCAGCGAGAAACAAGGCTGATTTATTTTGCACATAATCTCACACACGTCCAATAACTCGAAACAGTTTGGCACACATTCATTTAGTTTGACAGTTACCGAGAGGAAATGAGGTTGAATGCGGCCACCAGTGATGTCATCGGGGACATTGAATCCTTGTGTTTAGTTAATTACAGCTCAATGAAATGATAAGGTAGCGGCCCCTATAAAACAAGGTATTGCTATTTCTTCATCTACATCATTTCATGGAGCTGTTTTAAAGCCACCTCACACACCCGGCATGAGCCACTGAGGTTTGTTTATTCACTGCGTTTGTTGTGATCGAATATCATTATAGTTTACAGGAATGATGTAACAGAAGGACTATCTTTTCAATCGTGATGATGGAGCTCCGTTAAACACAGTGTTTTCGACGCAGACATCTGGACCTGATTCTCCTTCCTCACTGAGTTCTAACCAGCATCAGGATGTAACACTGTAACCTTAATTAAAACACGTTTACGACGGAGGGGAATAGTTAGCGTGTAAATGTTGGTGGGCTGCTCACACAGGCTGCAGCCCACAACCCCCCCCCCCCCCCCCCCCTCCTGCAGCAGGGAATGTCTTTAAATTTGGCACAGACGTCCACTGGACTCAAGGATGAACCGAACAGGTCAAAGGTCAAAGGTCAAGATCACTGCGACCTCATGGCAGTCCCGTTCTCCGGAACGTCTTGTACAGACTACTATTTTCATAGTCAACTGTGGCGCCATTGGACTCAGCAGGGACATCCGCTTATAATAATAATAATAATAATAATAATAATAATAATAATAATAATAATAATAATAATAATAATAATAATAATAATAATAAATTTTATTTATAGTGCACATTTCACAATGAAATCTTGAGAGGGGTATGTCTGGGAGTGCTTGCATTCATTAATTAATTTGCATTTATTTTAAATTTGTTACGACCTTATGGTGTTCTTGTTTTATTCTTGACTTATTGTTATGTTTCTTCTTGACTTGTTTAAAGAAGACGTGTCCGGCCCACGGGGACATTAACGTGTGTTGTCGGGCCTTACAAATACATTTGATTTGATTTGAGAGTGCTACAGGTTAAAAAAACAAAGCAAAGTAAAAAAAATAAAAGTAGAATAAAAATGTTAAGCAACAGATAGGGACATTTTCTAATTTCTTACATTGGTAGGCCTATTATGTTTGCCCCGCCCCCTCTAAATGTAAGCCACGCCCCTTTCATATATGGATAACTACTTGTCAGAGACTCACGGGTTTACCACGCCATTGGACTCAGTAGGTGTCCTGGAGGACATGTTTCCAGATCTCGCCTCTCATTGAGCCATAACTTGTAACGAGCAAGCGCCACTACTCCCATTGTAGTTATTATTTGGATGATTTGAGGTAAACTAAATATTTCGCAACATGAATTTGACTCAATCATAGCAAGCTATAGAGAACTTTTATTAGTCATATATCTGCTGGGGGGGGGGGGGGGGGGGGGGGTTGTGGGCTGCAGCCTGTGTGAGCAGCCCACCAACATTTACACACTAACTATTCCGCTCCGTCGTAAACGTGTTTTAATTAAGGTTACAGTGTTACATCCTGATGCTGGTTAGAACTCAGTGAGGAAGGAGAATCAGGTCCAGATGTCTGCGTCGAAAAAAACACTGCGTTTAACGGAGCTCCATCATCACGATTCACGATTGAAAAGATAGTTGCTCTGTTTCATATTCCTGTAAACTATAATAATATTCAATCACAACACGTTTAACATTCCTAACAAACCCAGTGAACAAACAAACCTCAGTGACACGTGCGTGGTGTGAAGTTGCTTTAAAGTCGGGGGTAAAGTCGTGTTCTGAGTTTATCAAACCACAGAAACATTTTATTAACCGCCCAGCCAAGTTCGAAACATTAAAACATTTATAACTATTACAAAACCCAGTTTAAAAACTGCTCAGAACATTTCTCATGATTGTGTATTTTTCCATTCAATAACTAAAACATTTTGCAATAAACTACCAAATCTATCAAATGGACTCTACTATATTCTATATTATAGCTATGGATACAATACTATGGCCCATTTGACATCACCTATTTATCGTTCAATATGTGAAAAATAATAAATTTTTCCATCCATACGTTCCCGTGTTATACCGTGGTGAATATAAGTATCGTTATAGCGTGGTCTGGCGTAATTCCCGAAAGGCTGTGTTATAGCCTTATACGTGAATCCTACTCTAAGCGTTGCTGTTTCTTGCCTGTACACGCTATTATTCGCAAATCAAATCTATATCATAGGTATTATGTTCCATTGTAGTGATTGTTAATGGTACATAATTCACCCACGGAACTATTGTTAGGAACAAGAGTTCCGCCCGAACATTATATGAGGTGGCACTGCCTGCCACCACACACGAGTCGTTCTGCACGCAACGGAGCAGTAGCTTGTTGTATTTTGTGTATTGAATAAAAGCTGTTCGCTCTACCGAGCTACCGTCTCCGACTCCCATCTCTCGGCACTACACTGGTGACCCCGACATTGGTCTCGCTGAGGTATCAGGGACCGGACCGAACATGGCAAACGATGCCGTTATTATTCGATTGCCGGAGTTTTGGGAGCATTCTGCGGCGGCGTGGTTCGCGCAAGCAGAGGCGCAGTTCGCCCTACGAGGGGTTGACGACGACGCCGCGAGATATTACCACGTCGTCTCGAGCCTCGGGAGCACGACAGCGGCGAGGACGGTAGGCTTCATAACAGCTCCGCCGGCTCGGAATAAATATGAGGCGTTTAAGACGCACCTACTCAGAATATTCGAGTTGTCGCCGTCTGAGCGGGCCCGACGCTTGTTGGATATACGTGGCTTGGGAGACAGCAAGCCGTCGGCGCATATGGAGATGATGCTGAACCTGCTGGGCGCCGAGCAGCCGAACTTTTTATTTAAAGAGCTGTTCCTCAGACACATGCCGCCACGGGTACAGACGGCACTAGCCAATACAAACATTGTGGATCCCCGTGCTCTGGCAGAGGAGGCAGATCGGTTCTACCTGGCCACTCGACACTTTACCCCAGGGCTAATAGCCTCGACTCGCGGTTACACGCCGCAGGGGGGAGGGGCGAGGAAGAACAGGAGCAGCGCTGCCGCAGGCCTGTGTTTTTACCACGCACGTTTCGGCGCCAGGGCGACAAGATGCCGTTCCCCTTGCACTTTCGGCATAACGCAGAAACGCAGACACCTGCGCCCAGTAGCAGCGGTGAGCGCAGGTATGTCGGACCGGCTGCTTTTCATTAGAGACACACTCTCTGGTTGCAAATTCCTCTGCGACACCGGAGCTCAGAGGAGCGTCCTGCCAGCTACGGAAGAGGACACCGCCGGCGATAATAGAGGTCCACGCCTGACGACCGCCAACGATACCCCTATCCGCACCTACGGTACAAGGACCGTGGAACTGTGTTTTGGGGGCCAGCGGTTCACGTGGGACTGCATCACGGCCGACATTTCGTTCCCACTACTGGGGGCAGATTTCCTGGGTGCACACGGTCTCCTCGTGGACATTAGACATGGCCGCCTAATAAACGCACAGACACGGGCTTCGTTGGCATGTGTCCGCGATGAGGCGACATACGGCGGCCTTCTTACAGCTTTCACCGACCACGAACCCCTCACGACGTCTGAGTCAAAGGTAGCGGAGCCATGGTCGGCACGACAACAGCTCACGTACGATTCCGAGTGCGCCGCGAGACACGTCGCCGAGAAGCCCAACGTCGTCGTCGGAGCTGTACAGCCGGACCTCGACTACGTCAACAGGGGCTCGGAACAGGCCTCCGACCACGACATCCAGGCCCTCGGGACTGCAGATTCCAGTCTACGCCGGGAGGACGTCGCGATTGGTCACTCGGGTCCGACGCTGCTGAATGACCTATCCACCGGACACCCTAGCCCACAGGCCCCTGAGGACTGGCAAATGCTCGCCTTTGAGGTGGGGTACAACCACCACAAGATGGAACCCGCCCACGTAGACATTTCCCAGCCCTTAGAGCTGGCCCTCTCCCCCCGCCGAGGCCGTGCGCCGCTACCCCGGGACCCGCCAACGACGGAGCCGCCGTTGGCCTCGTCGACGTCTGTGCCCCCGGGTGTCGGGGAGGACACGGGCGCTTGCGCCGCCCCTACCTCCCCGCCCCTGGCTTTCCGCACTCACCGTGGCCGGTTCATGCCCCCGGGCGCCGTGGAGGGCGCAATCGCTTGCACCGCGCCCCGGGTTGTCCGCTCACGCCGCGGCCGGGTCGTGGTCTCTCCCCGCCGTGGAGATTTTGACCATGGTTGAATTCTGGGGGGGCTTGTGTAGTGATTGTTAATGGTACATAATTCACCCACGGAACTATTGTTAGGAACAAGAGTTCCGCCCGAACATTATATGAGGTGGCACTGCCTGCCACCACACACGAGTCGTTCTGCACGCAACGGAGCAGTAGCTTGTTGTATTTTGTGTATTGAATAAAAGCTGTTCGCTCTACCGAGCTACCGTCTCCGACTCCCATCTCTCGGCACTACACCATCATGAATGCATGATGGGGGGGGGGGGGGGGTTGTTTCTGATTATTTGTGGCAGTAACGTCATTCGTATTGAACACTAAAAATGCTTATCAGCCCGATCGGTATAAAAACATTGCAGGATCAAGCAAAAATTTACGTCAGATAGTTCTGTGATCGGGAGTATTCCAAAAATAATATTCCAATTGTTTGATCGCCATCTGGTACATCCAATGTCCATTTGGTCCACGGCATAACCCACCACAACATATGGATCGGGGATATTTGACACGCTTCAATGGAACCGAGAGAACCGCTCCATTCGCCCGACAAGGAAAAGTGAGACCGGAGACATTTGGCCATTACACAGAATCATTTTTAACCCTTCATGAACTAAAACATTACTTTCCATGGTTGTGTAACAGAAGGAACCTGATGCCTTTTGCTGTTAATATTTTAGTTCTCATCTCTTGGTGTGCTGTGTTTTTATTTAAAATGTTTAGATTTGTTATTTTGAATGTTTTTAGATTTGTTGTTTTGCAAAAAAAATATCAAAAATGTATTAAAGGGGAACTATCTTATAAATGGCCTTTTTGAGTGTTTAGCATTGTTTCCTAGCTATGTGAACTTATATTAATATGATCTATGTCTCAAAATTCTCATATTGGCGCATTCTTCCAATTCTCCTCTCACAATATTCACCCTCACTGAACTGAGTCATTTGAAATGTGCGCGATATGTGATGTCAGAGAGACACCGCTGCATGTTAATGTTCAGGCGACGACGCCGCTGCACAGTGGTTTAGGAGCCCAGGCTCAAAACGGCTCGAGATCTTGAGGTAGAAAAATGCTGTTTTTGAGGACTTGATTAGAAATACAAAACAATGAATAAAAAATATATATATATTACAGAGGTGTTCCATAGACTCACAGGAATTGTGTAAAAGTGACCAAATAGTGAAAGAAATAGTAAAATAGTTCCCCTTTAATTTCTATTGTAAATTGTGGACGGCCCCTTGTATTCTCCCAGCTAATTGTTTTATCTGTCACAGGTGTGCTGATGACCTGTGTCGAGCAGATCTATAAAGAGGTGGATCATGAGTAGCAGAAGCTGGGGGTAGATATCAAAGGGATTATGTGTCTTTTATGCAACAGGTAGGTCCGATCACGCATTGTGATTGGTCGAGAGCGTTCTAAACCGTGAGTATATTCATGATAATATACCACTGCGCTGGCTTTAGAATGTTGTAGAACGCTTCAACTGCCATTCATCAAACGGAAACTGTGTCAACATGACCAACATTTAACGTACCCGTTAACCATAAACAAGTGGATATATAAGGAGGACGGGCCTACCAATCCAATCCAACGAAAGATGAGCTGGACGCGCTGGACAAAAGCCTCAATGAATCCTTCAACACCACCAAGTGGACGGCCTGGGCATTGAACCGACCCAACTCCCCGGAATTGTCCGAGGTGCTGAGGACTTTTTCCGACTTTTGCTTGCATTAGACTAATACGTCATTAGTTTGCGTTGCCAAGCTTGTTGATAGCCTACTCCATTTGAAATTCAATAGCAACGAGACATCTTTAGGAACAGTTTTTCTACACTGAGTTCACTGAAATCGATATATAAAAGACCCTAGACTTGTCTGTATTCATCCTATATTTTTCCTGACGGTGCAACTTGGTATAAGAGCAATAATACACTCGAACCCGTGGTATGTCATGAATATTGCCACTCCGTGATGCCTACGCCACTCAAGCTTCGCTCTCGTGCCTGCGGGGGCATCACAGCCGTGCCAATATTCATGACATTGTTGCATTATTGCTTAATGTTTTTGTTTTTCTCTCTAACCCTATTCCAATCCACTTTATTTATAGAGCACATTTAAAAACAACAGTTCACCAAAGTGCTGTACAAGTCCCACGACACCCTGCCTAACATGCAGTGTAACATGCAATCCATTTATTGTATCAGATTAAAATGGATTACTACTGTATTTATGTATGTATTAATAGTATCGAATAGTTGATCGATTGATCAATCTGTAAATTGTCTGCAATTATGTCAAATGTACTAAACAAATTAAGCAAGATGCAAAATGCTAAAATGAGGTATAGGGATGTAGTGCAACTCTTTTTAATAAATAGATACAATGGTGTAGTGTTAACGTATTTAAAGTGTCTAAAGTGAGTGTTAAGGTGAGTGTGTGCACATGGATGTGTGTGCACATGGATGTGTGTGCAATGAGTGTAGATGGATGGATTGATGATGTTACACAGAGTCATTGAGCGTCCTGATGGCCTGGGGAGAGAAGCTCCTTCTGAGTCTCTCTGTACTGGCCACGAGACAAGGTATGGAAACAAGGTATGTAAATCCACTATCTCATTTTATGGTGTGTTTTAGTTGTTTTAATTCGTTTAAACTAAAAGAAACACTTGCCACTGTATATACTGTGTAAAATAAAAGTGTAACTTTGAATTCCTGGTGTCTGCCGTTTGCACACTCTTGCCTGGAACCCTATGAAAGAACCTCCTATTTTAAAGTGTTGTAAATCCAGTGCTCCCTGAGCTGGTGTATGTATAGACACTGAATAGGTAGAAAGAAAAACAGCAGATAATGCTGCTGCTTCCAAACCGTGTAAGAGGCACTAGCACTCATCTATGCAAATCAGAGCAGGTACTCAGACAGAGCAGGAAACCAGGACTGAATGGTTAAAATCGCTGCATCCCGTGTCTGCAAATGGCTCCCAGGCGGCCGCTCCTTCGCCGTTACTCAGAGCGGGATTTACAGCGAGATTACGGGGCTGCCCTTTGACCCCAGGAGCTGTGCTCAGCAAGAGTCAACTTGCTGCTTCTTCTTCTTCTTTTTTTTTTAGCTCCCTCCCTCTCTCTCTCTCTCTCTCTCTCTCTCTCTCTCTCTCTCTCTCTCTCCCTCCCTCCCTCCCTCCCTCCCTCCCTCCCTCCCTCTCTCCCTCCCTCCCTCCCTCCCTCCCTCCCTCTCTCTCTCTCTCCTCCCTCCCTCCCTCCCTCCCTCCCTCCCTCCCTCCCTCCCTCCCTCCCTCCCTCCCTCCCTCCCTCCCTCCATCCACTGACTGCACCCCAGAACAATGGCTTATTCTCCTGCGCCAGTGCTCCATTACGGTGCCTGTGGCTTGGCAGTGGGGCTCGCCTCAGATTTCAACCACATGTACTGCGTTCAAATCAAAAGAGTCAGCCCTGGCAATATGGCCGCATAGCTCAGAGAGAGAGAGAGAGAGAGAGAGAGAGAGAGAGAGAGAGAGAGAGAGAGAGAGAGAGAGAGAGAGAGAGAGAGAGAGAGAGAGAGAGAGAGAGAGAGAGAGAGAAACTGCTAAGGGAGTAAAACTGAGAGAAAAGGGGGAGAGGAAGGCTGAGGGCAGGAGGGAGAGCGATTGAAGAGAATGATCAAGTAAAGATGGAACACGAAGGAGATTGAGAGGTGAGGAGATAGCAGGAGAAAAGGAGGTCACAGAGCAGGAAAAAAGACTTCCTGTAGCGTCGTACGACCAGGATCCAGTCTCTCTCTCCAAGGAGCGATTCTGGAAGGCAATGAGGAATAACCTTGCCCTAACCCCTGAAGCTGGCCGTTCTCCTTGAACTCCCAACTGCAATTGTCAAATGGCACGGACAGTAACGTTTTTTCCGTGGAGGGCTAAACACGTCAACAGTGCTCAGTTAGGCGTATTTGTATTTCTCATGCTCCGCCGTCGTATTCCAAATGTGTGTGCACTTAGTAGCCGGGACAGTCGGCACCAGCTGCTGCAGAATCGCCGAAAGATTATGAAAAGACAAAAAAAAATAAAAACTGGTTGAAAAACAAAAAACACACCGTGGCCAGAGTTTCCAACATGATCGCTCGGTCTGGCACTGGGGAGCGGTTGTCTGCTTGGGTCGGGGCCCGTACATCTGATCTGCGCCTCGGAAGTTCGCTGTCAGACGCAATTTGAACGTCAAAGACGACGGCGTCATTAATGTGACAACCTGAACTCGGATGCGTTTGCCTTTTCGTCCCCGGGTTGTAAAGAAAACACGGCAGGCGCGTCGTGACGTGTGTCGTGACATGTGTTATTCCAATGAGCCCTTCCCCCGCAAACACACCGCTCCCATGCTTGGACCCCACCTGGACCCCGCTCCCATGCGACTTGGACCCGACCTGGACCCCACTCCCATGCTTGGACCCCACCTGGACCCCGCTCCCATGCTTGGACCCCGACCTGGACCCCGCTCCCATGCTTGGACCCCACCTGGACCCCGCTCCCATGCTTGGACCCGACCTGGACCCCGCTCCCATGCTTGGACCCCGACCTGGACCCCGCTCCCATGCTTGGACCCCACCTGGACCTTCGATAGGATCCGTCTCCTTCAGTGGATAGAAAAAAACGCCGGGGTTTCATACAAGCCGACGCAAAAAAGGCTATCGTAAAACACTTATAATATTCACTTGAGAAATGTCCGTCTACTGGCCCGTGTCTCCAATTGAATGCACACAAACCGACATGGGGAGAGAGACGTCCTCCTAACTCACTTTGACCTTCCAAGTTATACCGTCTTTATTGAACCGAACCACAACAATCACGATCAAAGACGAGTGCACTTTGGGGACAGCGGCGGTACCAGGGTGTGAACCAACATCAGGGCTCTTGGCCTCAGTCCAGGGGCTGCTAGTTAAACAGAAGACAGTGTGTGTGTGTGTGTGTGTGTGTGTGTGTGTGTGTGTGTGTGTGTGTGTGTGTGTGTGTGTGTGTGTGTGTGTGTGTGTGTGTGTGTGTGTGGTGTGGGTGGGTGGGTCTGGGGGGGGGGTATTTGGAAACTGCCTTGCGAGGTTAACCGCGGGCTTAGCATGCGCTGAAGTAACCCGACACTCCTGCAGATGTTCCGCGGGGTTCAGGAGATGCTGGTTCCAATTTTACATCATTTAGCCCCGCTGTCTTCTGACGTTGTTGCGTGATCTCAAGCTCTTACGTTCGACCTGCCTGCTGCAGCAGGAAGGAACCCCGGGAAACGGGAAGGTTGATTTCCAAGCAACTGATGTTTCCTCGTTCCTCAGTCAACCTGAACTGCACTGGATTGGGGGGGTCCGGGGGTGAAGTGTGGGTGGTAAGGTCCAGGGAGGGTTGGCTCATGAATGTATAATTGGGAGTGATGAAGACGTGCATTCAGTCAGAGGTCTCTACGGGTGAAAAGCTGCCGTAAGAGCTTCGCATGTGTCGTCATGCGACACGGTCTCATCGGAAAACGTAAAGATAAAGTACTCATCGACCGGAGGACAAAAAGGTACATGATGTATGTTATGTTATAGCCATAAGTAATCTGTTTCTGCAAACGTTTAAAGACAAAACAAAATGGAGCAATCAGGAGTAGATAACGTACATTACGTACCTTTTTTTCCCCTGTTGGGTCGATTAGTACTTTATTTACATATTTTCAGCGAGATTGGGCTCTGTCATCAGACCGCACGTGAGCGGTTTGAGTCCAGAGTGCACTCAGAGTTCATGCCACACGCGGCGCGTGTTTTGTTTTGTCCATAAATCTGAAGTCACAGCTCAGATTGAAGCGCTGCACCACAGATAAACCAACAGAAAAGTCACATCTGCTGTTGTTGGATCTGAAATGAATGCAATCTGCAGACGACCCCATATGCTGTCTGCTGCTCCTCAACCTGCTGCTCCTCACTCTGCTGCTCCCCAATCTGCTGCTCCCCAATCTGCTGCTCCTCAACCTGCTGCTCCTCACTCTGCTGCTCCCCAATCTGCTGCTCCCCAATCTGCTGCTCCTCAATCTGCTGCTCTCACTCTGCTGCTCCTCAACCTGCTGCTCCTCAATCTGCTGCTCCCCAATCTGCTGCTCCCCAATCTGCTGCTCCTCAACCTGCTGCTCCTCAACCTGCTGCTCCTCAACCTGCTGCTCCCCAATCTGCTGCTCCTCAATCTGCTGCTCCTCAATCTGCTGCTCCCCAATCTGCTGCTCCTCAATCTGCTGCTCCTCAATCTGCTGCTCCTCAACCTGCTGCTCCCCAATCTGCTGCTCCTCAATCTGCTGCTCCTCACTCTGCTGCTCTCAATCTGCTGCTCCTCAATCTGCTGCTCCTCACTCTGCTGCTCCTCAATCTGCTGCTCCTCAACCTGCTGCTCCCCAATCTGCTGCTCCTCAATCTGCTGCTCCTCAACCTGCTGCTCCTCAACCTGCTGCTCCCCAATCTGCTGCTCCTCAATCTGCTGCTCCTCAACCTGCTGCTCCTCAACCTGCTGCTCCTCAACCTGCTGCTCCCCAATCTGCTGCTCCTCAACCTGCTGCTCCCCAATCTGCTGCTCCTCAATCTGCTGCTCCTCAACCTGCTCCTCAACCTGCTGCTCCCCAATCTGCTGCTCCTCAACCTGCTGCTCCTCAACCTGCTCCTCAACCTGCTGCTCCTCAACCTGCTGCTCCTCAATCTGCTGCTCCTCAATCTGCTGCTCCTCAATCTGCTGCTCCTCAACCTGCTGCTCCTCACTCTGCTGCTCCTCAATCTGCTGCTCCTCAATCTGCTGCTCCTCAATCTGCTGCTCCTCAATCTGCTGCTCCTCAATCTGCTGCTCCTCACTCTGCTGCTCCTCAATCTGCTGCTCCTCAATCTGCTGCTCCTCAATCTGCTGCTCCTCAATCTGCTGCTCCTCAACCTGCTGCTCCTCAACCTGCTGCTCCCCAATCTGCTGCTCCTCAACCTGCTGCTCCCCAATCTGCTGCTCCTCAACCTGCTGCTCCTCAATCTGCTGCTCCTCAACCTGCTGCTCCTCAATCTGCTGCTCCTCAATCACGAGTTTATGTTTATGTTTATGTTTATGTTTATTAAAGGATCCCCATTAGAGACACATGAAAGAGCCTCTAGTGTTCCTGGGGTCCTGGACAAAACAAATACAATACAAATGTACAACAAAAAATACGAATAAAAAATAAACACAAAACACAAAAAATGTATTAATACAAATATACAAATTCACATTATAAAATCTAACATTCCAGTCAAACAAAAAAATTATAAAATACACAGATAACAGTTACATACTTGACATGTTTGCAATCATGTATTGTGGATGAGATGTTTTTCGGCAGAGCATTCCAGAGTGCTATTGACCTATATATGCCAGTGAGTTTGAGAAAATTTGATTTTGGTGCTGATTTTGTTCTGATGTTACCGGAAGCGGCCCCTCTAGTGTTGTAACCATGTTCAGAAGTCATTTCTAACTGCTGAGCCAAGCTAGATGGCTTACCAGCGCTAATAATGTTCCGCAGTAGCATTAGAAGACTCATCGATACTTTATCTTCAACCATCAGCCATGCCAGATGTTCATGCATAAAACCAATACTTGTCCGGTATGAACAGCCTAGTGCCAGGCGAGCCGCTTTATTCTGAGCAACCTTTTTAAATTCGATTTTGTAGCTGACGACCAGATAACAGGGCAGTATTCTAAATGAGACAAAACCAAAGAATGAATAACAGATTTCATTATGGAGGGAGTGATAAAAGCAGAACATTTCCTAGTCATAAAAATTCCTCTTCCCATTTTTATGACAATATTATTTATATGTTTAGACCAAGATAAGGAGCTATCAATAGTAACTCCGAGAAGTTTTATTGTGTTCACTTGTTCAATTTGTGTGGTGCCAATTGACAGTTTTAATTGAGGATGCATGCCCAACATGTGTCTAGATCCAAGCACAATGGCCTTTGTCTTAGAGATATTTAACACCAACTTGTTGCACTCAATCCTTTCTTAAATGTCTGTTAAGGCCCTGTTTAAGGTGTCAGTTACATCTTGCTCAGATGTAGCTGCACTGTATATTGTTGTGTCATCACCAGCATACATAATTGTTTTAAAGTTTTTTACAGCCAACGGTAAATCATTGGTAAAGATGGAGTATAACAAAGGCCCTAGGCAGCTTCCTTGTGGAACCCCACAGTTAATGGGATTCCATTTTGAAAAGGTGCCATTAAAGAAGACTCTCTGTTGTCTCCCTGAGAGATAATTAATAAATCATGATAGTGCATTGGAGGTGAAACCGTAACACTGTAGCTTATCTACAAGCAAGGTATGATCAATTACATCAAATGCTGCACTGAAATCCAACATAACGGCACCTACACATTTCTTGTCATCCATACTTGATAACCAGTCATCACTCATTTGCAAGAGTGCAGTGCTCGTAGAATGACCTTCCCTGTATGCATGCTGAAAGGCTTAGAGCAGATTGTTATTGAAAAAGTAATCCATGACCTGTTTGAATAAAATTTGTTCTATTATTTTGCTTAGCAACGGTAAAATACTGATCAGACGGCTATTTGGACCATTAAATGTTTTATTCAACGCAAACAACCATGACTCAACCTATAAGACGTCTTCTTTTAACCATGACTCAGCCTTTAAGACGTCTTCTTTTAACCGTGACTCCAGCCTTTAAGACGTCTTCTTTTAACCATGACTCAGCCTCTAAGACGTCTTCTTTTAACCGTGACTCCAGCCTATAAGATGTCTTCTTTTAACCGTGACTCGAGCCTATAAGATGTCTTCTTTTAACCATGACTCAGCCTCTAAGACGTCTTCTTTTAACCATGACTCAGCCTCTAAGACGTCTTCTTTTAACCGTGACTCCAGCCTATAAGATGTCTTCTTTTAACCATGACTCAGCCTATAAGACGTCTTCTTTTAACCGTGACTCCAGCCTATAAGACGTCTTCTTTTAACCGTGACTCAGCCTCTAAGACGTCTTCTTTTAACCGTGACTCGAGCCTATAAGACGTCTTCTTTTAACCGTGACTCGAGCCTATAAGACGTCTTCTTTTAACCGTGACTCGAGCCTATAAGACGTCTTCTTTTAACCGTGACTCGAGCCTATAAGACGTCTTCTTTTAACCGTGACTCCAGCCTATAAGACGTCTTCTTTTAACCGTGACTCCAGCCTATAAGACGTCTTCTTTTAACCGTGACTCCAGCCTATAAGATGTCTTCTTTTAACCATGACTCAGCCTCTAAGACGTCTTCTTTTAACTGTGACTCCAGCCTATAAGACGTCTTCTTTTAACCATGACTCAGCCTCTAAGACGTCTTCTTTTAACCATGACTCAGCCTCTAAGACATCTTCTTTTAACCATGACTCAGCCTCTAAGACATCTTCTTTTAACCATGACTCAGCCTCTAAGACATCTTCTTTTAACCATGACTCAGCCTCTCAGACGTCTTCTTTTAACCGTGACTCGAGCCTATAAGACGTCTTCTTTTAACCATGACTCAGCCTCTAAGACGTCTTCTTTTAACCATGACTCAGCCTCTAAGACATCTTCTTTTAACCATGACTCAGCCTCTAAGATGTCTTCTTTTAACCGTGACTCAGCCTCTAAGACGTCTTCTTTTAACCATGACTCAGCCTCTCAGACGTCTTCTTTTAACCGTGACTCAGCCTCTAAGACATCTTCTTTTAACCATGACTCAGCCTCTCAGACGTCTTCTTTTAACCATGACTCAGCCTCTAAGACGTCTTCTTTTAACCATGACTCAGCCTCTAAGACGTCTTCTTTTAACCATGACTCAGCCTCTAAGATGTCTTCTTTTAACCATGACTCAGCCTCTAAGACGTCTT
The DNA here is from genome assembly GCF_963971535.1 of Notolepis coatsorum. Classification (NCBI taxonomy): domain Eukaryota; kingdom Metazoa; phylum Chordata; class Actinopteri; order Aulopiformes; family Paralepididae; genus Notolepis; species Notolepis coatsorum. Next base: position 109,852,629 of record NC_140180.1, on the reverse strand, counting down.
CTTTTAACCGTGACTCCAGCCTCTAAGACGTCTTCTTTTAACCATGACTCAGCCTATAAGACGTCTTCTTTTAACCATGACTCAGCCTTTAAGACGTCTTCTTTTAACCGTGACTCCAGCCTCTAAGACGTCTTCTTTTAACCATGACTCAGCCTTTAAGACGTCTTCTTTTAACCATGACTCAGCCTCTAAGACGTCTTCTTTTAACCGTGACTCCATCCTTTAAGATGTCTTCTTTTAACCATGACTCAGCCTCTAAGACGTCTTCTTTTAACCATGACTCAGCCTCTCAGACGTCTTCTTTTAACCATGACTCAGCCTATAAGACATCTTCTTTTAACCATGACTCAGCCTCTAAGACGTCTTCTTTTAACCATGACTCAGCCTCTAAGATGTCTTCTTTTAACCATGACTCAGCCTCTAAGACGTCTTCTTTTAACCATGACTCAGCCTCTAAGATGTCTTCTTTTAACCATGACTCAGCCTCTAAGACGTCTTCTTTTAACCATGACTCAGCCTCTAAGATGTCTTCTTTTAACCATGACTCCAGCCTCTAAGACGTCTTCTTTTAACCATGACTCAGCCTCTCAGACGTCTTCTTTTAACCATGACTCAGCCTCTCAGACGTCTTCTTTTAACCGTGACTCAGCCTTTAAGACGTCTTCTTTTAACCATGACTCAGCCTCTCAGACGTCTTCTTTTAACCGTGACTCAGCCTCTCAGACGTCTTCTTTTAACCGTGACTCAGCCTCTAAGACATCTTCTTTTAACCATGACTCAGCCTCTAAGACGTCTTCTTTTAACCATGACTCAGCCTCTAAGACGTCTTCTTTTAACCATGACTCAGCCTATAAGATGTCTTCTTTTAACCAGGTCTCCAGCCTTTAAGACGTCTTCTTTTAACCATGACTCAGCCTCTAAGACGTCTTTTTTTAACCATGACTCAGCCTCTAAGATGTCTTCTTTTAACCATGACTCAGCCTCTAAGACATCTTCTTTTAACCATGACTCAGCCTCTCAGATGTCTTCTTTTAACCAGGACTCCAGCCTTTAAGACGTCTTCTTTTAACCATGACTCAGCCTCTCAGACGTCTTCTTTTAACCATGACTCAGCCTTTAAGACGTCTTCTTTTAACCATGACTCCAGCCTCTCAGACGTCTTCTTTTAACCATGACTCAGCCTTTAAGACGTCTTCTTTTAACCATGACTCAGCCTCTAAGACGTCTTCTTTTAACCATGACTCCAGCCTATAAGACGTCTTCTTTTAACCATGACTCAGCCTCTAAGACGTCTTCTTTTAACCATGACTCAGCCTCTAAGACGTCTTCTTTTAACCATGACTCCAGCCTATAAGACATCTTCTTTTAACCATGACTCAGCCTCTCAGACGTCTTCTTTTAACCATGACTCAGCCTCTAAGACATCTTCTTTTAACCACGACTCAGCCTCTCAGACGTCTTCTTTTAACCGTGACTCAGCCTCTCAGACGTCTTCTTTTAACCATGACTCAGCCTCTAAGACGTCTTCTTTTAACCATGACTCAGCCTCTAAGACGTCTTCTTTTAACCATGACTCAGCCTCTAAGATGTCTTCTTTTAACCATGACTCAGCCTCTAAGACGTCTTCTTTTAACCGTGACTCCAGCCTCTAAGACGTCTTCTTTTAACCATGACTCAGCCTCTAAGATGTCTTCTTTTAACCATGACTCAGCCTATAAGACGTCTTCTTTTAACCATGACTCAGCCTCTAAGACGTCTTCTTTTAACCATGACTCAGCCTATAAGACGTCTTCTTTTAACCATGACTCAGCCTTTAAGACGTCTTCTTTTAACCGTGACTCCAGCCTCTAAGACGTCTTCTTTTAACCATGACTCAGCCTTTAAGACGTCTTCTTTTAACCATGACTCAGCCTATAAGACGTCTTCTTTTAACCATGACTCAGCCTTTAAGACGTCTTCTTTTAACCATGACTCAGCCTATAAGACGTCTTCTTTTAACCATGACTCAGCCTCTAAGACGTCTTCTTTTAACCATGACTCAGCCTCTCAGACGTCTTCTTTTAACCATGACTCAGCCTCTCAGACGTCTTCTTTTAACCAGGACTCAGCCTATAAGACATCTTCTTTTAACCATGACTCAGCCTCTAAGACGTCTTCTTTTAACCATGACTCAGCCTCTAAGATGTCTTCTTTTAACCATGACTCAGCCTCTAAGACGTCTTCTTTTAACCATGACTCAGCCTATAAGACATCTTCTTTTAACCAGGACTCAGCCTCTAAGACGTCTTATTTTAACCATGACTCAGCCTCTAAGACATCTTCTTTTAACCATGACTCAGCCTCTAAGACGTCTTCTTTTAACCATGACTCAGCCTCTAAGACGTCTTCTTTTAACCAGGACTCCAGCCTTTAAGATGTCTTCTTTTAACCATGACTCAGGCTATAAGATGTCTTCTTTTAACCATGACTCAGCCTCTAAGACGTCTTCTTTTAACCATGACTCAGCCTCTAAGACGTCTTCTTTTAACCATGACTCAGCCTCTAAGACGTCTTCTTTTAACCAGGACTCCAGCCTTTAAGATGTCTTCTTTTAACCATGACTCAGGCTATAAGATGTCTTCTTTTAACCATGACTCAGCCTCTCAGACGTCTTCTTTTAACCGTGACTCAGCCTCTAAGACATCTTCTTTTAACCATGACTCAGCCTCTCAGACGTCTTCTTTTAACCATGACTCAGCCTATAAGACGTCTTCTTTTAACCATGACTCAGCCTCTAAGACGTCTTCTTTTAACCATGACTCAGCCTCTCAGATGTCTTCTTTTAACCAGGACTCAGCCTTTAAGACGTCTTCTTTTAACCATGACTCCAGCCTCTCAGACGTCTTCTTTTAACCATGACTCAGCCTTTAAGACGTCTTCTTTTAACCATGACTCAGCCTCTAAGACGTCTTCTTTTAACCATGACTCCAGCCTATAAGACGTCTTCTTTTAACCATGACTCAGCCTTTAAGACGTCTTCTTTTAACCAGGACTCCAGCCTCTAAGATGTCTTCTTTTAACCATGACTCAGCCTCTAAGACGTCTTCTTTTAACCATGACTCAGCCTTTAAGACGTCTTCTTTTAACCATGACTCAGCCTCTAAGACGTCTTCTTTTAACCATGACTCAGCCTCTAAGATGTCTTCTTTTAACCATGACTCAGCCTCTAAGACGTCTTCTTTTAACCATGACTCCAGCCTATAAGACGTCTTCTTTTAACCATGACTCAGCCTCTAAGACGTCTTCTTTTAACCATGACTCAGCCTCTAAGACGTCTTCTTTTAACCATGACTCAGCCTCTAAGACGTCTTCTTTTAACCATGACTCCAGCCTCTCAGAGGTCTTATTTTAACCATGACTCAGCCTCTAAGACGTCTTCTTTTAACCAGGACTCCAGCCTTTAAGACGTCTTCTTTTAACCATGACTCAGCCTCTAAGACGTCTTCTTTTAACCAGGACTCCAGCCTTTAAGACATTTTCTTTTAACCATGACTCAGCCTCTAAGACGTCTTCTTTTAACCATGACTCAGCCTATAAGACGTCTTCTTTTAACCATGACTCAGCTTCTAAGACGTCTTATTTTAACCATGACTCAGCCTCTCAGACGTCTTCTTTTAACCATGACTCAGCCTCTAAGACGTCTTCTTTTAACCATGACTCCAGCCTATAAGACGTCTTCTTTTAACCATGACTCAGCCTTTAAGATGTCTTCTTTTAACCATGACTCAGCCTCTAAGACGTCTTCTTTTAACCAGGACTCAGCCTCTAAGACGTCTTCTTTTAACCGTGACTCAGCCTTTAAGACGTCTTCTTTTAACCGTGACTCAGCCTCTAAGACGTCTTATTTTAACCATGACTCAGCCTCTAAGACATCTTCTTTTAACCGTGACTCAGCCTCTAAGACGTCTTCTTTTAACCATGACTCAGCCTCTAAGACGTCTTCTTTTAACCATGACTCAGCCTCTAAGACGTCTTCTTTTAACCAGGACTCCAGCCTTTAAGATGTCTTCTTTTAACCATGACTCAGGCTATAAGATGTCTTCTTTTAACCATGACTCAGCCTCTCAGACGTCTTCTTTTAACCGTGACTCAGCCTCTAAGACATCTTCTTTTAACCATGACTCAGCCTCTCAGACGTCTTCTTTTAACCATGACTCAGCCTCTAAGACGTCTTCTTTTAACCATGACTCAGCCTCTCAGATGTCTTCTTTTAACCAGGACTCAGCCTTTAAGACGTCTTCTTTTAACCATGACTCCAGCCTCTCAGACGTCTTCTTTTAACCATGACTCAGCCTTTAAGACGTCTTCTTTTAACCATGACTCAGCCTCTAAGACGTCTTCTTTTAACCATGACTCCAGCCTATAAGACGTCTTCTTTTAACCATGACTCAGCCTCTCAGACGTCTTCTTTTAACCGTGACTCAGCCTATAAGACATCTTCTTTTAACCATGACTCAGCCTCTCAGACGTCTTCTTTTAACCATGACTCAGCCTTTAAGACGTCTTCTTTTAACCATGACTCAGCCTTTAAGACGTCTTCTTTTAACCATGACTCCAGCCTCTCAGACGTCTTCTTTTAACCATGACTCAGCCTTTAAGACGTCTTCTTTTAACCAGGACTCCAGCCTCTAAGATGTCTTCTTTTAACCATGACTCAGCCTCTAAGACGTCTTCTTTTAACCATGACACCAGCCTATAAGACGTCTTCTTTTAACCATGACTCAGCCTCTAAGACGTCTTCTTTTAACCATGACTCAGCCTCTAAGACGTCTTCTTTTAACCATGACTCAGCCTCTAAGACGTCTTCTTTTAACCATGACTCCAGCCTCTCAGAGGTCTTATTTTAACCATGACTCAGCCTCTAAGACGTCTTCTTTTAACCAGGACTCCAGCCTTTAAGACGTCTTCTTTTAACCATGACTCAGCCTCTAAGACGTCTTCTTTTAACCAGGACTCCAGCCTTTAAGACGTCTTCTTTTAACCATGACTCAGCCTCTAAGACGTCTTCTTTTAACCATGACTCAGCCTATAAGACGTCTTCTTTTAACCATGACTCAGCTTCTAAGACGTCTTATTTTAACCATGACTCAGCCTCTCAGACGTCTTCTTTTAACCATGACTCAGCCTCTAAGACGTCTTCTTTTAACCATGACTCCAGCCTATAAGACGTCTTCTTTTAACCATGACTCAGCCTTTAAGATGTCTTCTTTTAACCATGACTCAGCCTCTAAGACGTCTTCTTTTAACCAGGACTCAGCCTCTAAGACGTCTTCTTTTAACCAGGACTCAGCCTCTCAGACGTCTTCTTTTAACCATGACTCAGCCTCTAAGACATCTTCTTTTAACCGTGACTCAGCCTCTAAGACGTCTTCTTTTAACCATGACTCAGCCTCTAAGACGTCTTCTTTTAACCATGACTCAGCCTCTAAGACGTCTTCTTTTAACCGTGACTCCAGCCTCTAAGACGTCTTCTTTTAACCATGACTCAGCCTCTAAGACGTCTTCTTTTAACCGTGACTCAGGCTATAAGATGTCTTCTTTTAACCATGACTCAGCCTCTCAGACGTCTTCTTTTAACCGTGACTCAGCCTCTAAGACATCTTCTTTTAACCATGACTCAGCCTCTAAGACGTCTTCTTTTAACCAGGTCTCCAGCCTTTAAGACGTCTTCTTTTAACCATGACTCAGCCTCTAAGACGTCTTCTTTTAACCATGACTCAGCCTCTCAGATGTCTTCTTTTAACCAGGACTCAGCCTTTAAGACGTCTTCTTTTAACCATGACTCCAGCCTCTCAGACGTCTTCTTTTAACCATGACTCAGCCTTTAAGACGTCTTCTTTTAACCATGACTCAGCCTCTAAGACGTCTTCTTTTAACCATGACTCCAGCCTATAAGACGTCTTCTTTTAACCATGACTCAGCCTCTCAGACGTCTTCTTTTAACCGTGACTCAGCCTATAAGACATCTTCTTTTAACCATGACTCAGCCTCTCAGACGTCTTCTTTTAACCATGACTCAGCCTTTAAGACGTCTTCTTTTAACCATGACTCAGCCTTTAAGACGTCTTCTTTTAACCATGACTCCAGCCTCTCAGACGTCTTCTTTTAACCATGACTCAGCCTTTAAGACGTCTTCTTTTAACCAGGACTCCAGCCTCTAAGATGTCTTCTTTTAACCATGACTCAGCCTCTAAGACGTCTTCTTTTAACCATGACTCCAGCCTATAAGACGTCTTCTTTTAACCATGACTCAGCCTCTAAGACGTCTTCTTTTAACCATGACTCAGCCTCTAAGACGTCTTCTTTTAACCATGACTCAGCCTCTAAGACGTCTTCTTTTAACCATGACTCCAGCCTCTCAGAGGTCTTATTTTAACCATGACTCAGCCTCTAAGACGTCTTCTTTTAACCAGGACTCCAGCCTTTAAGACGTCTTCTTTTAACCATGACTCAGCCTCTAAGACGTCTTCTTTTAACCATGACTCAGCCTATAAGACGTCTTCTTTTAACCATGACTCAGCCTCTAAGACGTCTTCTTTTAACCAGGACTCCAGCCTTTAAGACGTCTTCTTTTAACCGTGACTCCAGCCTCTCAGACGTCTTATTTTAACCATGACTCAGCCTCTAAGACGTCTTCTTTTAACCAGGACTCAGCCTCTAAGACGTCTTATTTTAACCATGACTCAGCCTCTAAGACGTCTTCTTTTAACCAGGACTCCAGCCTTTAAGACGTCTTCTTTTAACCATGACTCAGCCTCTCAGACGTCTTATTTTAACCATGACTCAGCCTCTAAGACGTCTTCTTTTAACCAGGACTCAGCCTCTAAGACGTCTTCTTTTAACCATGACTCAGCCTCTAAGACGTCTTCTTTTAACCATGACTCAGCCTCTAAGACGTCTTCTTTTAACCAGGACTCAGCCTATAAGACGTCTTATTTTAACCATGACTCCAGCCTCATTACTTAAAATAAGACATCTGAGAGTCTAAGACGTCTTCTTTTAACCACAGGACTCCAGCTTTTAAGACGTCTTCTTTTAACCATGACTCAGCCTCTCAGACGTCTTCTTTTAACCAGGACTCCAGCCTTTAAGACGTCTTCTTTTAACCATGACTCAGCCTCTAAGACGTCTTCTTTTAACCAGGACTCCAGCCTTTAAGAACTCTTCTTTTAACCATGACTCAGCCTCTCAGACGTCTTATTTTAACCATGACTCAGCCTATAAGACGTCTTCTTTTAACCACGACTCAGCCTCTCAGACGTCTTCTTTTAACCGTGACTCGAGCCTATAAGACGTCTTCTTTTAACCATGACTCCAGCCTATAAGATGTCTTCTTTTAACCATGACTCAGCCTCTCAGACGTCTTCTTTTAACCATGACTCAGCCTCTAAGACGTCTTCTTTTAACCATGACTCAGCCTCTAAGACGTCTTCTTTTAACCATGACTCAGCCTCTAAGATGTCTTCTTTTAACCATGACTCAGCCTCTAAGACGTCTTCTTTTAACCGTGACTCCAGCCTCTAAGACGTCTTCTTTTAACCATGACTCAGCCTATAAGACGTCTTCTTTTAACCATGACTCAGCCTTTAAGACGTCTTCTTTTAACCGTGACTCCAGCCTCTAAGACGTCTTCTTTTAACCATGACTCAGCCTTTAAGACGTCTTCTTTTAACCATGACTCAGCCTCTAAGACGTCTTCTTTTAACCGTGACTCCATCCTTTAAGATGTCTTCTTTTAACCATGACTCAGCCTCTAAGACGTCTTCTTTTAACCATGACTCAGCCTCTAAGACGTCTTCTTTTAACCAGGACTCCAGCCTCTCAGACGTCTTCTTTTAACCATGACTCAGCCTATAAGACATCTTCTTTTAACCATGACTCAGCCTCTAAGACGTCTTCTTTTAACCATGACTCAGCCTCTAAGATGTCTTCTTTTAACCATGACTCAGCCTCTAAGACGTCTTCTTTTAACCATGACTCAGCCTCTAAGACGTCTTCTTTTAACCATGACTCAGCCTCTCAGACGTCTTCTTTTAACCATGACTCAGCCTTTAAGACGTCTTCTTTTAACCATGACTCAGCCTTTAAGACGTCTTCTTTTAACCATGACTCCAGCCTCTCAGACGTCTTCTTTTAACCAGGACTCCAGCCTCTAAGATGTCTTCTTTTAACCATGACTCAGCCTCTAAGACGTCTTCTTTTAACCATGACTCCAGCCTATAAGACGTCTTCTTTTAACCATGACTCAGCCTCTAAGACGTCTTCTTTTAACCATGACTCAGCCTCTAAGACGTCTTCTTTTAACCATGACTCAGCCTCTAAGACGTCTTCTTTTAACCATGACTCCAGCCTCTCAGAGGTCTTATTTTAACCATGACTCAGCCTCTAAGACGTCTTCTTTTAACCAGGACTCCAGCCTTTAAGACGTCTTCTTTTAACCATGACTCAGCCTCTAAGACGTCTTCTTTTAACCAGGACTCCAGCCTTTAAGACGTCTTCTTTTAACCATGACTCAGCCTCTAAGACGTCTTCTTTTAACCATGACTCAGCCTATAAGACGTCTTCTTTTAACCATGACTCAGCTTCTAAGACGTCTTATTTTAACCATGACTCAGCCTCTCAGACGTCTTCTTTTAACCATGACTCCAGCCTATAAGACGTCTTCTTTTAACCATGACTCAGCCTCTAAGACGTCTTCTTTTAACCATGACTCCAGCCTCTCAGAGGTCTTATTTTAACCATGACTCAGCCTCTAAGACGTCTTCTTTTAACCAGGACTCCAGCCTTTAAGACGTCTTCTTTTAACCATGACTCAGCCTCTAAGACGTCTTCTTTTAACCAGGACTCCAGCCTTTAAGACGTCTTCTTTTAACCATGACTCAGCCTCTAAGACGTCTTCTTTTAACCATGACTCAGCCTATAAGACGTCTTCTTTTAACCATGACTCAGCTTCTAAGACGTCTTATTTTAACCATGACTCAGCCTCTCAGACGTCTTCTTTTAACCATGACTCCAGCCTATAAGACGTCTTCTTTTAACCATGACTCAGCCTTTAAGATGTCTTCTTTTAACCATGACTCAGCCTCTAAGACGTCTTCTTTTAACCAGGACTCAGCCTCTAAGACGTCTTCTTTTAACCAGGACTCAGCCTCTCAGACGTCTTCTTTTAACCATGACTCAGCCTCTAAGACATCTTCTTTTAACCGTGACTCAGCCTCTAAGACGTCTTCTTTTAACCATGACTCAGCCTCTAAGACGTCTTCTTTTAACCATGACTCAGCCTCTAAGACGTCTTCTTTTAACCGTGACTCCAGCCTCTAAGACGTCTTCTTTTAACCATGACTCAGCCTCTAAGACGTCTTCTTTTAACCGTGACTCAGGCTATAAGATGTCTTCTTTTAACCATGACTCAGCCTCTCAGACGTCTTCTTTTAACCGTGACTCAGCCTCTAAGACATCTTCTTTTAACCATGACTCAGCCTCTAAGACGTCTTCTTTTAACCAGGTCTCCAGCCTTTAAGACGTCTTCTTTTAACCATGACTCAGCCTCTCAGACGTCTTCTTTTAACCGTGACTCAGCCTATAAGACATCTTCTTTTAACCATGACTCAGCCTCTCAGACGTCTTCTTTTAACCATGACTCAGCCTTTAAGACGTCTTCTTTTAACCATGACTCAGCCTTTAAGACGTCTTCTTTTAACCATGACTCCAGCCTCTCAGACGTCTTCTTTTAACCATGACTCAGCCTTTAAGACGTCTTCTTTTAACCAGGACTCCAGCCTCTAAGATGTCTTCTTTTAACCATGACTCAGCCTCTAAGGGGTCTTCTTTTAACCATGACTCCAGCCTATAAGACGTCTTCTTTTAACCATGACTCAGCCTCTAAGACGTCTTCTTTTAACCATGACTCAGCCTCTAAGACGTCTTCTTTTAACCATGACTCAGCCTCTAAGACGTCTTCTTTTAACCATGACTCCAGCCTCTCAGAGGTCTTATTTTAACCATGACTCAGCCTCTAAGACGTCTTCTTTTAACCAGGACTCCAGCCTTTAAGACGTCTTCTTTTAACCATGACTCAGCCTCTAAGACGTCTTCTTTTAACCATGACTCAGCCTATAAGACGTCTTCTTTTAACCATGACTCAGCTTCTAAGACGTCTTCTTTTAACCATGACTCAGCCTCTCAGACGTCTTCTTTTAACCATGACTCAGCCTCTAAGACGTCTTCTTTTAACCATGACTCCAGCCTATAAGACGTCTTCTTTTAACCATGACTCAGCCTTTAAGATGTCTTCTTTTAACCATGACTCAGCCTCTAAGACGTCTTCTTTTAACCATGACTCAGCCTCTAAGACGTCTTCTTTTAACCATGACTCAGCCTCTAAGACGTCTTCTTTTAACCAGGACTCCAGCCTTTAAGACGTCTTCTTTTAACCGTGACTCCAGCCTCTCAGACGTCTTATTTTAACCATGACTCAGCCTCTAAGACGTCTTCTTTTAACCAGGACTCAGCCTCTAAGACGTCTTCTTTTAACCAGGACTCAGCCTATAAGACGTCTTATTTTAACCATGACTCCAGCCTCATTACTTAAAATAAGACATCTGAGAGTCTAAGACGTCTTCTTTTAACCACAGGACTCCAGCCTTTAAGACGTCTTCTTTTAACCATGACTCAGCCTCTCAGACGTCTTCTTTTAACCAGGACTCCAGCCTTTAAGACGTCTTCTTTTAACCATGACTCAGCCTCTAAGACGTCTTCTTTTAACCATGACTCAGCCTCTAAGACGTCTTCTTTTAACCAGGACTCCAGCCTTTAAGATGTCTTCTTTTAACCATGACTCAGGCTATAAGATGTCTTCTTTTAACCATGACTCAGCCTCTCAGACGTCTTCTTTTAACCGTGACTCAGCCTCTAAGACATCTTCTTTTAACCATGACTCAGCCTCTCAGACGTCTTCTTTTAACCATGACTCAGCCTATAAGACGTCTTCTTTTAACCATGACTCAGCCTCTAAGACGTCTTCTTTTAACCATGACTCAGCCTCTCAGATGTCTTCTTTTAACCAGGACTCAGCCTTTAAGACGTCTTCTTTTAACCATGACTCCAGCCTCTCAGACGTCTTCTTTTAACCATGACTCAGCCTTTAAGACGTCTTCTTTTAACCATGACTCAGCCTCTAAGACGTCTTCTTTTAACCATGACTCCAGCCTATAAGACGTCTTCTTTTAACCATGACTCAGCCTTTAAGACGTCTTCTTTTAACCAGGACTCCAGCCTCTAAGATGTCTTCTTTTAACCATGACTCAGCCTCTAAGACGTCTTCTTTTAACCATGACTCAGCCTTTAAGACGTCTTCTTTTAACCATGACTCAGCCTCTAAGACGTCTTCTTTTAACCATGACTCAGCCTCTAAGATGTCTTCTTTTAACCATGACTCAGCCTCTAAGACGTCTTCTTTTAACCATGACTCCAGCCTATAAGACGTCTTCTTTTAACCATGACTCAGCCTCTAAGACGTCTTCTTTTAACCATGACTCAGCCTCTAAGACGTCTTCTTTTAACCATGACTCAGCCTCTAAGACGTCTTCTTTTAACCATGACTCCAGCCTCTCAGAGGTCTTATTTTAACCATGACTCAGCCTCTAAGACGTCTTCTTTTAACCAGGACTCCAGCCTTTAAGACGTCTTCTTTTAACCATGACTCAGCCTCTAAGACGTCTTCTTTTAACCAGGACTCCAGCCTTTAAGACATTTTCTTTTAACCATGACTCAGCCTCTAAGACGTCTTCTTTTAACCATGACTCAGCCTATAAGACGTCTTCTTTTAACCATGACTCAGCTTCTAAGACGTCTTATTTTAACCATGACTCAGCCTCTCAGACGTCTTCTTTTAACCATGACTCAGCCTCTAAGACGTCTTCTTTTAACCATGACTCCAGCCTATAAGACGTCTTCTTTTAACCATGACTCAGCCTTTAAGATGTCTTCTTTTAACCATGACTCAGCCTCTAAGACGTCTTCTTTTAACCAGGACTCAGCCTCTAAGACGTCTTCTTTTAACCGTGACTCAGCCTTTAAGACGTCTTCTTTTAACCGTGACTCAGCCTCTAAGACGTCTTATTTTAACCATGACTCAGCCTCTAAGACATCTTCTTTTAACCGTGACTCAGCCTCTAAGACGTCTTCTTTTAACCATGACTCAGCCTCTAAGACGTCTTCTTTTAACCATGACTCAGCCTCTAAGACGTCTTCTTTTAACCAGGACTCCAGCCTTTAAGATGTCTTCTTTTAACCATGACTCAGGCTATAAGATGTCTTCTTTTAACCATGACTCAGCCTCTCAGACGTCTTCTTTTAACCGTGACTCAGCCTCTAAGACATCTTCTTTTAACCATGACTCAGCCTCTCAGACGTCTTCTTTTAACCATGACTCAGCCTCTAAGACGTCTTCTTTTAACCATGACTCAGCCTCTCAGATGTCTTCTTTTAACCAGGACTCAGCCTTTAAGACGTCTTCTTTTAACCATGACTCCAGCCTCTCAGACGTCTTCTTTTAACCATGACTCAGCCTTTAAGACGTCTTCTTTTAACCATGACTCAGCCTCTAAGACGTCTTCTTTTAACCATGACTCCAGCCTATAAGACGTCTTCTTTTAACCATGACTCAGCCTCTCAGACGTCTTCTTTTAACCGTGACTCAGCCTATAAGACATCTTCTTTTAACCATGACTCAGCCTCTCAGACGTCTTCTTTTAACCATGACTCAGCCTTTAAGACGTCTTCTTTTAACCATGACTCAGCCTTTAAGACGTCTTCTTTTAACCATGACTCCAGCCTCTCAGACGTCTTCTTTTAACCATGACTCAGCCTTTAAGACGTCTTCTTTTAACCAGGACTCCAGCCTCTAAGATGTCTTCTTTTAACCATGACTCAGCCTCTAAGACGTCTTCTTTTAACCATGACACCAGCCTATAAGACGTCTTCTTTTAACCATGACTCAGCCTCTAAGACGTCTTCTTTTAACCATGACTCAGCCTCTAAGACGTCTTCTTTTAACCATGACTCAGCCTCTAAGACGTCTTCTTTTAACCATGACTCCAGCCTCTCAGAGGTCTTATTTTAACCATGACTCAGCCTCTAAGACGTCTTCTTTTAACCAGGACTCCAGCCTTTAAGACGTCTTCTTTTAACCATGACTCAGCCTCTAAGACGTCTTCTTTTAACCAGGACTCCAGCCTTTAAGACGTCTTCTTTTAACCATGACTCAGCCTCTAAGACGTCTTCTTTTAACCATGACTCAGCCTATAAGACGTCTTCTTTTAACCATGACTCAGCTTCTAAGACGTCTTATTTTAACCATGACTCAGCCTCTCAGACGTCTTCTTTTAACCATGACTCAGCCTCTAAGACGTCTTCTTTTAACCATGACTCCAGCCTATAAGACGTCTTCTTTTAACCATGACTCAGCCTTTAAGATGTCTTCTTTTAACCATGACTCAGCCTCTAAGACGTCTTCTTTTAACCAGGACTCAGCCTCTAAGACGTCTTCTTTTAACCAGGACTCAGCCTCTCAGACGTCTTCTTTTAACCATGACTCAGCCTCTAAGACATCTTCTTTTAACCGTGACTCAGCCTCTAAGACGTCTTCTTTTAACCATGACTCAGCCTCTAAGACGTCTTCTTTTAACCATGACTCAGCCTCTAAGACGTCTTCTTTTAACCGTGACTCCAGCCTCTAAGACGTCTTCTTTTAACCATGACTCAGCCTCTAAGACGTCTTCTTTTAACCGTGACTCAGGCTATAAGATGTCTTCTTTTAACCATGACTCAGCCTCTCAGACGTCTTCTTTTAACCGTGACTCAGCCTCTAAGACATCTTCTTTTAACCATGACTCAGCCTCTAAGACGTCTTCTTTTAACCAGGTCTCCAGCCTTTAAGACGTCTTCTTTTAACCATGACTCAGCCTCTAAGACGTCTTCTTTTAACCATGACTCAGCCTCTCAGATGTCTTCTTTTAACCAGGACTCAGCCTTTAAGACGTCTTCTTTTAACCATGACTCCAGCCTCTCAGACGTCTTCTTTTAACCATGACTCAGCCTTTAAGACGTCTTCTTTTAACCATGACTCAGCCTCTAAGACGTCTTCTTTTAACCATGACTCCAGCCTATAAGACGTCTTCTTTTAACCATGACTCAGCCTCTCAGACGTCTTCTTTTAACCGTGACTCAGCCTATAAGACATCTTCTTTTAACCATGACTCAGCCTCTCAGACGTCTTCTTTTAACCATGACTCAGCCTTTAAGACGTCTTCTTTTAACCATGACTCAGCCTTTAAGACGTCTTCTTTTAACCATGACTCCAGCCTCTCAGACGTCTTCTTTTAACCATGACTCAGCCTTTAAGACGTCTTCTTTTAACCAGGACTCCAGCCTCTAAGATGTCTTCTTTTAACCATGACTCAGCCTCTAAGACGTCTTCTTTTAACCATGACTCCAGCCTATAAGACGTCTTCTTTTAACCATGACTCAGCCTCTAAGACGTCTTCTTTTAACCATGACTCAGCCTCTAAGACGTCTTCTTTTAACCATGACTCAGCCTCTAAGACGTCTTCTTTTAACCATGACTCCAGCCTCTCAGAGGTCTTATTTTAACCATGACTCAGCCTCTAAGACGTCTTCTTTTAACCAGGACTCCAGCCTTTAAGACGTCTTCTTTTAACCATGACTCAGCCTCTAAGACGTCTTCTTTTAACCATGACTCAGCCTATAAGACGTCTTCTTTTAACCATGACTCAGCCTCTAAGACGTCTTCTTTTAACCAGGACTCCAGCCTTTAAGACGTCTTCTTTTAACCGTGACTCCAGCCTCTCAGACGTCTTATTTTAACCATGACTCAGCCTCTAAGACGTCTTCTTTTAACCAGGACTCAGCCTCTAAGACGTCTTATTTTAACCATGACTCAGCCTCTAAGACGTCTTCTTTTAACCAGGACTCCAGCCTTTAAGACGTCTTCTTTTAACCATGACTCAGCCTCTCAGACGTCTTATTTTAACCATGACTCAGCCTCTAAGACGTCTTCTTTTAACCAGGACTCAGCCTCTAAGACGTCTTCTTTTAACCATGACTCAGCCTCTAAGACGTCTTCTTTTAACCATGACTCAGCCTCTAAGACGTCTTCTTTTAACCAGGACTCAGCCTATAAGACGTCTTATTTTAACCATGACTCCAGCCTCATTACTTAAAATAAGACATCTGAGAGTCTAAGACGTCTTCTTTTAACCACAGGACTCCAGCTTTTAAGACGTCTTCTTTTAACCATGACTCAGCCTCTCAGACGTCTTCTTTTAACCAGGACTCCAGCCTTTAAGACGTCTTCTTTTAACCATGACTCAGCCTCTAAGACGTCTTCTTTTAACCAGGACTCCAGCCTTTAAGAACTCTTCTTTTAACCATGACTCAGCCTCTCAGACGTCTTATTTTAACCATGACTCAGCCTATAAGACGTCTTCTTTTAACCACGACTCAGCCTCTCAGACGTCTTCTTTTAACCGTGACTCGAGCCTATAAGACGTCTTCTTTTAACCATGACTCCAGCCTATAAGATGTCTTCTTTTAACCATGACTCAGCCTCTCAGACGTCTTCTTTTAACCATGACTCAGCCTCTAAGACGTCTTCTTTTAACCATGACTCAGCCTCTAAGACGTCTTCTTTTAACCATGACTCAGCCTCTAAGATGTCTTCTTTTAACCATGACTCAGCCTCTAAGACGTCTTCTTTTAACCGTGACTCCAGCCTCTAAGACGTCTTCTTTTAACCATGACTCAGCCTATAAGACGTCTTCTTTTAACCATGACTCAGCCTTTAAGACGTCTTCTTTTAACCGTGACTCCAGCCTCTAAGACGTCTTCTTTTAACCATGACTCAGCCTTTAAGACGTCTTCTTTTAACCATGACTCAGCCTCTAAGACGTCTTCTTTTAACCGTGACTCCATCCTTTAAGATGTCTTCTTTTAACCATGACTCAGCCTCTAAGACGTCTTCTTTTAACCATGACTCAGCCTCTAAGACGTCTTCTTTTAACCAGGACTCCAGCCTCTCAGACGTCTTCTTTTAACCATGACTCAGCCTATAAGACATCTTCTTTTAACCATGACTCAGCCTCTAAGACGTCTTCTTTTAACCATGACTCAGCCTCTAAGATGTCTTCTTTTAACCATGACTCAGCCTCTAAGACGTCTTCTTTTAACCATGACTCAGCCTCTAAGACGTCTTCTTTTAACCATGACTCAGCCTCTCAGACGTCTTCTTTTAACCATGACTCAGCCTTTAAGACGTCTTCTTTTAACCATGACTCAGCCTTTAAGACGTCTTCTTTTAACCATGACTCCAGCCTCTCAGACGTCTTCTTTTAACCAGGACTCCAGCCTCTAAGATGTCTTCTTTTAACCATGACTCAGCCTCTAAGACGTCTTCTTTTAACCATGACTCCAGCCTATAAGACGTCTTCTTTTAACCATGACTCAGCCTCTAAGACGTCTTCTTTTAACCATGACTCAGCCTCTAAGACGTCTTCTTTTAACCATGACTCAGCCTCTAAGACGTCTTCTTTTAACCATGACTCCAGCCTCTCAGAGGTCTTATTTTAACCATGACTCAGCCTCTAAGACGTCTTCTTTTAACCAGGACTCCAGCCTTTAAGACGTCTTCTTTTAACCATGACTCAGCCTCTAAGACGTCTTCTTTTAACCAGGACTCCAGCCTTTAAGACGTCTTCTTTTAACCATGACTCAGCCTCTAAGACGTCTTCTTTTAACCATGACTCAGCCTATAAGACGTCTTCTTTTAACCATGACTCAGCTTCTAAGACGTCTTATTTTAACCATGACTCAGCCTCTCAGACGTCTTCTTTTAACCATGACTCCAGCCTATAAGACGTCTTCTTTTAACCATGACTCAGCCTCTAAGACGTCTTCTTTTAACCATGACTCCAGCCTCTCAGAGGTCTTATTTTAACCATGACTCAGCCTCTAAGACGTCTTCTTTTAACCAGGACTCCAGCCTTTAAGACGTCTTCTTTTAACCATGACTCAGCCTCTAAGACGTCTTCTTTTAACCAGGACTCCAGCCTTTAAGACGTCTTCTTTTAACCATGACTCAGCCTCTAAGACGTCTTCTTTTAACCATGACTCAGCCTATAAGACGTCTTCTTTTAACCATGACTCAGCTTCTAAGACGTCTTATTTTAACCATGACTCAGCCTCTCAGACGTCTTCTTTTAACCATGACTCCAGCCTATAAGACGTCTTCTTTTAACCATGACTCAGCCTTTAAGATGTCTTCTTTTAACCATGACTCAGCCTCTAAGACGTCTTCTTTTAACCAGGACTCAGCCTCTAAGACGTCTTCTTTTAACCAGGACTCAGCCTCTCAGACGTCTTCTTTTAACCATGACTCAGCCTCTAAGACATCTTCTTTTAACCGTGACTCAGCCTCTAAGACGTCTTCTTTTAACCATGACTCAGCCTCTAAGACGTCTTCTTTTAACCATGACTCAGCCTCTAAGACGTCTTCTTTTAACCGTGACTCCAGCCTCTAAGACGTCTTCTTTTAACCATGACTCAGCCTCTAAGACGTCTTCTTTTAACCGTGACTCAGGCTATAAGATGTCTTCTTTTAACCATGACTCAGCCTCTCAGACGTCTTCTTTTAACCGTGACTCAGCCTCTAAGACATCTTCTTTTAACCATGACTCAGCCTCTAAGACGTCTTCTTTTAACCAGGTCTCCAGCCTTTAAGACGTCTTCTTTTAACCATGACTCAGCCTCTCAGACGTCTTCTTTTAACCGTGACTCAGCCTATAAGACATCTTCTTTTAACCATGACTCAGCCTCTCAGACGTCTTCTTTTAACCATGACTCAGCCTTTAAGACGTCTTCTTTTAACCATGACTCAGCCTTTAAGACGTCTTCTTTTAACCATGACTCCAGCCTCTCAGACGTCTTCTTTTAACCATGACTCAGCCTTTAAGACGTCTTCTTTTAACCAGGACTCCAGCCTCTAAGATGTCTTCTTTTAACCATGACTCAGCCTCTAAGGGGTCTTCTTTTAACCATGACTCCAGCCTATAAGACGTCTTCTTTTAACCATGACTCAGCCTCTAAGACGTCTTCTTTTAACCATGACTCAGCCTCTAAGACGTCTTCTTTTAACCATGACTCAGCCTCTAAGACGTCTTCTTTTAACCATGACTCCAGCCTCTCAGAGGTCTTATTTTAACCATGACTCAGCCTCTAAGACGTCTTCTTTTAACCAGGACTCCAGCCTTTAAGACGTCTTCTTTTAACCATGACTCAGCCTCTAAGACGTCTTCTTTTAACCATGACTCAGCCTATAAGACGTCTTCTTTTAACCATGACTCAGCTTCTAAGACGTCTTCTTTTAACCATGACTCAGCCTCTCAGACGTCTTCTTTTAACCATGACTCAGCCTCTAAGACGTCTTCTTTTAACCATGACTCCAGCCTATAAGACGTCTTCTTTTAACCATGACTCAGCCTTTAAGATGTCTTCTTTTAACCATGACTCAGCCTCTAAGACGTCTTCTTTTAACCATGACTCAGCCTCTAAGACGTCTTCTTTTAACCATGACTCAGCCTCTAAGACGTCTTCTTTTAACCAGGACTCCAGCCTTTAAGACGTCTTCTTTTAACCGTGACTCCAGCCTCTCAGACGTCTTATTTTAACCATGACTCAGCCTCTAAGACGTCTTCTTTTAACCAGGACTCAGCCTCTAAGACGTCTTCTTTTAACCAGGACTCAGCCTATAAGACGTCTTATTTTAACCATGACTCCAGCCTCATTACTTAAAATAAGACATCTGAGAGTCTAAGACGTCTTCTTTTAACCACAGGACTCCAGCCTTTAAGACGTCTTCTTTTAACCATGACTCAGCCTCTCAGACGTCTTCTTTTAACCAGGACTCCAGCCTTTAAGACGTCTTCTTTTAACCATGACTCAGCCTCTAAGACGTCTTCTTTTAACCAGGACTCCAGCCTTTAAGAACTCTTCTTTTAACCATGACTCAGCCTCTCAGACGTCTTATTTTAACCATGACTCAGCCTATAAGACGTCTTCTTTTAACCACGACTCAGCCTCTCAGACGTCTTCTTTTAACCGTGACTCGAGCCTATAAGACGTCTTCTTTTAACCATGACTCCAGCCTATAAGATGTCTTCTTTTAACCATGACTCAGCCTCTCAGACGTCTTCTTTTAACCATGACTCAGCCTCTAAGACGTCTTCTTTTAACCATGACTCAGCCTCTAAGACGTCTTCTTTTAACCATGACTCAGCCTCTAAGATGTCTTCTTTTAACCATGACTCAGCCTCTAAGACGTCTTCTTTTAACCGTGACTCCAGCCTCTAAGACGTCTTCTTTTAACCATGACTCAGCCTATAAGACGTCTTCTTTTAACCATGACTCAGCCTTTAAGACGTCTTCTTTTAACCGTGACTCCAGCCTCTAAGACGTCTTCTTTTAACCATGACTCAGCCTTTAAGACGTCTTCTTTTAACCATGACTCAGCCTTTAAGACGTCTTCTTTTAACCGTGACTCCAGCCTCTAAGACGTCTTCTTTTAACCATGACTCAGCCTATAAGACGTCTTCTTTTAACCATGACTCAGCTTCTAAGACGTCTTATTTTAACCATGACTCAGCCTCTCAGACGTCTTCTTTTAACCATGACTCAGCCTCTAAGACGTCTTCTTTTAACCATGACTCCAGCCTATAAGACGTCTTCTTTTAACCATGACTCAGCCTTTAAGATGTCTTCTTTTAACCATGACTCAGCCTCTAAGACGTCTTCTTTTAACCAGGACTCAGCCTCTAAGACGTCTTCTTTTAACCAGGACTCAGCCTCTCAGACGTCTTCTTTTAACCATGACTCAGCCTCTAAGACATCTTCTTTTAACCGTGACTCAGCCTCTAAGACGTCTTCTTTTAACCATGACTCAGCCTCTAAGACGTCTTCTTTTAACCATGACTCAGCCTCTAAGACGTCTTCTTTTAACCGTGACTCCAGCCTCTAAGACGTCTTCTTTTAACCATGACTCAGCCTCTAAGACGTCTTCTTTTAACCGTGACTCAGGCTATAAGATGTCTTCTTTTAACCATGACTCAGCCTCTCAGACGTCTTCTTTTAACCGTGACTCAGCCTCTAAGACATCTTCTTTTAACCATGACTCAGCCTCTAAGACGTCTTCTTTTAACCAGGTCTCCAGCCTTTAAGACGTCTTCTTTTAACCATGACTCAGCCTCTAAGACGTCTTCTTTTAACCATGACTCAGCCTCTCAGATGTCTTCTTTTAACCAGGACTCAGCCTTTAAGACGTCTTCTTTTAACCATGACTCCAGCCTCTCAGACGTCTTCTTTTAACCATGACTCAGCCTTTAAGACGTCTTCTTTTAACCATGACTCAGCCTCTAAGACGTCTTCTTTTAACCATGACTCCAGCCTATAAGACGTCTTCTTTTAACCATGACTCAGCCTCTCAGACGTCTTCTTTTAACCGTGACTCAGCCTATAAGACATCTTCTTTTAACCATGACTCAGCCTCTCAGACGTCTTCTTTTAACCATGACTCAGCCTTTAAGACGTCTTCTTTTAACCATGACTCAGCCTTTAAGACGTCTTCTTTTAACCATGACTCCAGCCTCTCAGACGTCTTCTTTTAACCATGACTCAGCCTTTAAGACGTCTTCTTTTAACCAGGACTCCAGCCTCTAAGATGTCTTCTTTTAACCATGACTCAGCCTCTAAGACGTCTTCTTTTAACCATGACTCCAGCCTATAAGACGTCTTCTTTTAACCATGACTCAGCCTCTAAGACGTCTTCTTTTAACCATGACTCAGCCTCTAAGACGTCTTCTTTTAACCATGACTCAGCCTCTAAGACGTCTTCTTTTAACCATGACTCCAGCCTCTCAGAGGTCTTATTTTAACCATGACTCAGCCTCTAAGACGTCTTCTTTTAACCAGGACTCCAGCCTTTAAGACGTCTTCTTTTAACCATGACTCAGCCTCTAAGACGTCTTCTTTTAACCATGACTCAGCCTATAAGACGTCTTCTTTTAACCATGACTCAGCTTCTAAGACGTCTTCTTTTAACCATGACTCAGCCTCTCAGACGTCTTCTTTTAACCATGACTCAGCCTCTAAGACGTCTTCTTTTAACCATGACTCCAGCCTATAAGACGTCTTCTTTTAACCATGACTCAGCCTTTAAGATGTCTTCTTTTAACCATGACTCAGCCTCTAAGACGTCTTCTTTTAACCATGACTCAGCCTCTAAGACGTCTTCTTTTAACCATGACTCAGCCTCTAAGACGTCTTCTTTTAACCAGGACTCCAGCCTTTAAGACGTCTTCTTTTAACCGTGACTCCAGCCTCTCAGATGTCTTATTTTAACCATGACTCAGCCTCTAAGACGTCTTCTTTTAACCAGGACTCAGCCTCTAAGACGTCTTATTTTAACCATGACTCAGCCTCTAAGACGTCTTCTTTTAACCAGGACTCCAGCCTTTAAGACGTCTTCTTTTAACCATGACTCAGCCTCTCAGACGTCTTATTTTAACCATGACTCAGCCTCTAAGACGTCTTCTTTTAACCAGGACTCAGCCTCTAAGACGTCTTCTTTTAACCATGACTCAGCCTCTAAGACGTCTTCTTTTAACCATGACTCAGCCTCTAAGACGTCTTCTTTTAACCAGGACTCAGCCTATAAGACGTCTTATTTTAACCATGACTCCAGCCTCATTAATTAAAATAAGACATCTGAGAGTCTAAGACGTCTTCTTTTAACCACAGGACTCCAGCCTTTAAGACGTCTTCTTTTAACCATGACTCAGCCTCTCAGACGTCTTCTTTTAACCAGGACTCCAGCCTTTAAGACGTCTTCTTTTAACCATGACTCAGCCTCTAAGACGTCTTCTTTTAACCAGGACTCCAGCCTTTAAGAACTCTTCTTTTAACCATGACTCAGCCTCTCAGACGTCTTATTTTAACCATGACTCAGCCTATAAGACGTCTTCTTTTAACCACGACTCAGCCTCTCAGACGTCTTCTTTTAACCGTGACTCGAGCCTATAAGACGTCTTCTTTTAACCATGACTCCAGCCTATAAGATGTCTTCTTTTAACCATGACTCAGCCTCTCAGACGTCTTCTTTTAACCATGACTCAGCCTCTAAGACGTCTTCTTTTAACCATGACTCAGCCTCTAAGACGTCTTCTTTTAACCATGACTCAGCCTCTAAGATGTCTTCTTTTAACCATGACTCAGCCTCTAAGACGTCTTCTTTTAACCGTGACTCCAGCCTCTAAGACGTCTTCTTTTAACCATGACTCAGCCTATAAGACGTCTTCTTTTAACCATGACTCAGCCTTTAAGACGTCTTCTTTTAACCGTGACTCCAGCCTCTAAGACGTCTTCTTTTAACCATGACTCAGCCTTTAAGACGTCTTCTTTTAACCATGACTCAGCCTCTAAGACGTCTTCTTTTAACCGTGACTCCATCCTTTAAGATGTCTTCTTTTAACCATGACTCAGCCTCTAAGACGTCTTCTTTTAACCATGACTCAGCCTCTAAGACGTCTTCTTTTAACCAGGACTCCAGCCTCTCAGACGTCTTCTTTTAACCATGACTCAGCCTATAAGACATCTTCTTTTAACCATGACTCAGCCTCTTAGACGTCTTCTTTTAACCATGACTCAGCCTCTAAGATGTCTTCTTTTAACCATGACTCAGCCTCTAAGACGTCTTCTTTTAACCATGACTCAGCCTCTAAGACGTCTTCTTTTAACCATGACTCAGCCTCTCAGACGTCTTCTTTTAACCATGACTCAGCCTTTAAGACGTCTTCTTTTAACCATGACTCAGCCTTTAAGACGTCTTCTTTTAACCATGACTCCAGCCTCTCAGACGTCTTCTTTTAACCATGACTCAGCCTTTAAGACGTCTTCTTTTAACCAGGACTCCAGCCTCTAAGATGTCTTCTTTTAACCATGACTCAGCCTCTAAGACGTCTTCTTTTAACCATGACTCCAGCCTATAAGACGTCTTCTTTTAACCATGACTCAGCCTCTAAGACGTCTTCTTTTAACCATGACTCAGCCTCTAAGACGTCTTCTTTTAACCATGACTCAGCCTCTAAGACGTCTTCTTTTAACCATGACTCCAGCCTCTCAGAGGTCTTATTTTAACCATGACTCAGCCTCTAAGACGTCTTCTTTTAACCAGGACTCCAGCCTTTAAGACGTCTTCTTTTAACCATGACTCAGCCTCTAAGACGTCTTCTTTTAACCAGGACTCAGCCTCTCAGACGTCTTCTTTTAACCATGACTCAGCCTCTAAGACATCTTCTTTTAACCGTGACTCAGCCTCTAAGACGTCTTCTTTTAACCATGACTCAGCCTCTAAGACGTCTTCTTTTAACCATGACTCAGCCTCTAAGACGTCTTCTTTTAACCGTGACTCCAGCCTCTAAGACGTCTTCTTTTAACCATGACTCAGCCTCTAAGACGTCTTCTTTTAACCGTGACTCAGGCTATAAGATGTCTTCTTTTAACCATGACTCAGCCTCTCAGACGTCTTCTTTTAACCGTGACTCAGCCTCTAAGACATCTTCTTTTAACCATGACTCAGCCTCTAAGACGTCTTCTTTTAACCAGGTCTCCAGCCTTTAAGACGTCTTCTTTTAACCATGACTCAGCCTCTAAGACGTCTTCTTTTAACCATGACTCAGCCTCTCAGATGTCTTCTTTTAACCAGGACTCAGCCTTTAAGACGTCTTCTTTTAACCATGACTCCAGCCTCTCAGACGTCTTCTTTTAACCATGACTCAGCCTTTAAGACGTCTTCTTTTAACCATGACTCAGCCTCTAAGACGTCTTCTTTTAACCATGACTCCAGCCTATAAGACGTCTTCTTTTAACCATGACTCAGCCTCTCAGACGTCTTCTTTTAACCGTGACTCAGCCTATAAGACATCTTCTTTTAACCATGACTCAGCCTCTCAGACGTCTTCTTTTAACCATGACTCAGCCTTTAAGACGTCTTCTTTTAACCATGACTCAGCCTTTAAGACGTCTTCTTTTAACCATGACTCCAGCCTCTCAGACGTCTTCTTTTAACCATGACTCAGCCTTTAAGACGTCTTCTTTTAACCAGGACTCCAGCCTCTAAGATGTCTTCTTTTAACCATGACTCAGCCTCTAAGACGTCTTCTTTTAACCATGACTCCAGCCTATAAGACGTCTTCTTTTAACCATGACTCAGCCTCTAAGACGTCTTCTTTTAACCATGACTCAGCCTCTAAGACGTCTTCTTTTAACCATGACTCAGCCTCTAAGACGTCTTCTTTTAACCATGACTCCAGCCTCTCAGAGGTCTTATTTTAACCATGACTCAGCCTCTAAGACGTCTTCTTTTAACCAGGACTCCAGCCTTTAAGACGTCTTCTTTTAACCATGACTCAGCCTCTAAGACGTCTTCTTTTAACCATGACTCAGCCTATAAGACGTCTTCTTTTAACCATGACTCAGCTTCTAAGACGTCTTCTTTTAACCATGACTCAGCCTCTCAGACGTCTTCTTTTAACCATGACTCAGCCTCTAAGACGTCTTCTTTTAACCATGACTCCAGCCTATAAGACGTCTTCTTTTAACCATGACTCAGCCTTTAAGATGTCTTCTTTTAACCATGACTCAGCCTCTAAGACGTCTTCTTTTAACCATGACTCAGCCTCTAAGACGTCTTCTTTTAACCATGACTCAGCCTCTAAGACGTCTTCTTTTAACCAGGACTCCAGCCTTTAAGACGTCTTCTTTTAACCGTGACTCCAGCCTCTCAGATGTCTTATTTTAACCATGACTCAGCCTCTAAGACGTCTTCTTTTAACCAGGACTCAGCCTCTAAGACGTCTTATTTTAACCATGACTCAGCCTCTAAGACGTCTTCTTTTAACCAGGACTCCAGCCTTTAAGACGTCTTCTTTTAACCATGACTCAGCCTCTCAGACGTCTTATTTTAACCATGACTCAGCCTCTAAGACGTCTTCTTTTAACCAGGACTCAGCCTCTAAGACGTCTTCTTTTAACCATGACTCAGCCTCTAAGACGTCTTCTTTTAACCATGACTCAGCCTCTAAGACGTCTTCTTTTAACCAGGACTCAGCCTATAAGACGTCTTATTTTAACCATGACTCCAGCCTCATTAATTAAAATAAGACATCTGAGAGTCTAAGACGTCTTCTTTTAACCACAGGACTCCAGCCTTTAAGACGTCTTCTTTTAACCATGACTCAGCCTCTCAGACGTCTTCTTTTAACCAGGACTCCAGCCTTTAAGACGTCTTCTTTTAACCATGACTCAGCCTCTAAGACGTCTTCTTTTAACCAGGACTCCAGCCTTTAAGAACTCTTCTTTTAACCATGACTCAGCCTCTCAGACGTCTTATTTTAACCATGACTCAGCCTATAAGACGTCTTCTTTTAACCACGACTCAGCCTCTCAGACGTCTTCTTTTAACCGTGACTCGAGCCTATAAGACGTCTTCTTTTAACCATGACTCCAGCCTATAAGATGTCTTCTTTTAACCATGACTCAGCCTCTCAGACGTCTTCTTTTAACCATGACTCAGCCTCTAAGACGTCTTCTTTTAACCATGACTCAGCCTCTAAGACGTCTTCTTTTAACCATGACTCAGCCTCTAAGATGTCTTCTTTTAACCATGACTCAGCCTCTAAGACGTCTTCTTTTAACCGTGACTCCAGCCTCTAAGACGTCTTCTTTTAACCATGACTCAGCCTATAAGACGTCTTCTTTTAACCATGACTCAGCCTTTAAGACGTCTTCTTTTAACCGTGACTCCAGCCTCTAAGACGTCTTCTTTTAACCATGACTCAGCCTTTAAGACGTCTTCTTTTAACCATGACTCAGCCTCTAAGACGTCTTCTTTTAACCGTGACTCCATCCTTTAAGATGTCTTCTTTTAACCATGACTCAGCCTCTAAGACGTCTTCTTTTAACCATGACTCAGCCTCTAAGACGTCTTCTTTTAACCAGGACTCCAGCCTCTCAGACGTCTTCTTTTAACCATGACTCAGCCTATAAGACATCTTCTTTTAACCATGACTCAGCCTCTTAGACGTCTTCTTTTAACCATGACTCAGCCTCTAAGATGTCTTCTTTTAACCATGACTCAGCCTCTAAGACGTCTTCTTTTAACCATGACTCAGCCTCTAAGACGTCTTCTTTTAACCATGACTCAGCCTCTCAGACGTCTTCTTTTAACCATGACTCAGCCTTTAAGACGTCTTCTTTTAACCATGACTCAGCCTTTAAGACGTCTTCTTTTAACCATGACTCCAGCCTCTCAGACGTCTTCTTTTAACCATGACTCAGCCTTTAAGACGTCTTCTTTTAACCAGGACTCCAGCCTCTAAGATGTCTTCTTTTAACCATGACTCAGCCTCTAAGACGTCTTCTTTTAACCATGACTCCAGCCTATAAGACGTCTTCTTTTAACCATGACTCAGCCTCTAAGACGTCTTCTTTTAACCATGACTCAGCCTCTAAGACGTCTTCTTTTAACCATGACTCAGCCTCTAAGACGTCTTCTTTTAACCATGACTCCAGCCTCTCAGAGGTCTTATTTTAACCATGACTCAGCCTCTAAGACGTCTTCTTTTAACCAGGACTCCAGCCTTTAAGACGTCTTCTTTTAACCATGACTCAGCCTCTAAGACGTCTTCTTTTAACCAGGACTCCAGCCTTTAAGACGTCTTCTTTTAACCATGACTCAGCCTCTAAGACGTCTTCTTTTAACCATGACTCAGCCTATAAGACGTCTTCTTTTAACCATGACTCAGCTTCTAAGACGTCTTATTTTAACCATGACTCAGCCTCTCAGACGTCTTCTTTTAACCATGACTCAGCCTCTAAGACGTCTTCTTTTAACCATGACTCCAGCCTATAAGACGTCTTCTTTTAACCATGACTCAGCCTCTAAGACGTCTTCTTTTAACCATGACTCAGCCTCTAAGACGTCTTCTTTTAACCAGGACTCCAGCCTTTAAGACGTCTTCTTTTAACCGTGACTCCAGCCTCTCAGACGTCTTATTTTAACCATGACTCAGCCTCTAAGACGTCTTCTTTTAACCAGGACTCAGCCTCTAAGACGTCTTCTTTTAACCAGGACTCAGCCTATAAGACGTCTTATTTTAACCATGACTCCAGCCTCATTACTTAAAATAAGACATCTGAGAGTCTAAGACGTCTTCTTTTAACCACAGGACTCCAGCCTTTAAGACGTCTTCTTTTAACCATGACTCAGCCTCTCAGACGTCTTCTTTTAACCAGGACTCCAGCCTTTAAGACGTCTTCTTTTAACCATGACTCAGCCTCTAAGACGTCTTCTTTTAACCAGGACTCCAGCCTTTAAGAACTCTTCTTTTAACCATGACTCAGCCTCTCAGACGTCTTATTTTAACCATGACTCAGCCTATAAGACGTCTTCTTTTAACCACGACTCAGCCTCTCAGACGTCTTCTTTTAACCGTGACTCGAGCCTATAAGACGTCTTCTTTTAACCATGACTCCAGCCTATAAGATGTCTTCTTTTAACCATGACTCAGCCTCTCAGACGTCTTCTTTTAACCATGACTCAGCCTCTAAGACGTCTTCTTTTAACCATGACTCAGCCTCTAAGACGTCTTCTTTTAACCATGACTCAGCCTCTAAGATGTCTTCTTTTAACCATGACTCAGCCTCTAAGACGTCTTCTTTTAACCGTGACTCCAGCCTCTAAGACGTCTTCTTTTAACCATGACTCAGCCTATAAGACGTCTTCTTTTAACCATGACTCAGCCTTTAAGACGTCTTCTTTTAACCGTGACTCCAGCCTCTAAGACGTCTTCTTTTAACCATGACTCAGCCTTTAAGACGTCTTCTTTTAACCATGACTCAGCCTTTAAGACGTCTTCTTTTAACCGTGACTCCAGCCTCTAAGACGTCTTCTTTTAACCATGACTCAGCCTATAAGACGTCTTCTTTTAACCATGACTCAGCTTCTAAGACGTCTTATTTTAACCATGACTCAGCCTCTCAGACGTCTTCTTTTAACCATGACTCAGCCTCTAAGACGTCTTCTTTTAACCATGACTCCAGCCTATAAGACGTCTTCTTTTAACCATGACTCAGCCTTTAAGATGTCTTCTTTTAACCATGACTCAGCCTCTAAGACGTCTTCTTTTAACCAGGACTCAGCCTCTAAGACGTCTTCTTTTAACCAGGACTCAGCCTCTCAGACGTCTTCTTTTAACCATGACTCAGCCTCTAAGACATCTTCTTTTAACCGTGACTCAGCCTCTAAGACGTCTTCTTTTAACCATGACTCAGCCTCTAAGACGTCTTCTTTTAACCATGACTCAGCCTCTAAGACGTCTTCTTTTAACCGTGACTCCAGCCTCTAAGACGTCTTCTTTTAACCATGACTCAGCCTCTAAGACGTCTTCTTTTAACCGTGACTCAGGCTATAAGATGTCTTCTTTTAACCATGACTCAGCCTCTCAGACGTCTTCTTTTAACCGTGACTCAGCCTCTAAGACATCTTCTTTTAACCATGACTCAGCCTCTAAGACGTCTTCTTTTAACCAGGTCTCCAGCCTTTAAGACGTCTTCTTTTAACCATGACTCAGCCTCTAAGACGTCTTCTTTTAACCATGACTCAGCCTCTCAGATGTCTTCTTTTAACCAGGACTCAGCCTTTAAGACGTCTTCTTTTAACCATGACTCCAGCCTCTCAGACGTCTTCTTTTAACCATGACTCAGCCTTTAAGACGTCTTCTTTTAACCATGACTCAGCCTCTAAGACGTCTTCTTTTAACCATGACTCCAGCCTATAAGACGTCTTCTTTTAACCATGACTCAGCCTCTCAGACGTCTTCTTTTAACCGTGACTCAGCCTATAAGACATCTTCTTTTAACCATGACTCAGCCTCTCAGACGTCTTCTTTTAACCATGACTCAGCCTTTAAGACGTCTTCTTTTAACCATGACTCAGCCTTTAAGACGTCTTCTTTTAACCATGACTCCAGCCTCTCAGACGTCTTCTTTTAACCATGACTCAGCCTTTAAGACGTCTTCTTTTAACCAGGACTCCAGCCTCTAAGATGTCTTCTTTTAACCATGACTCAGCCTCTAAGACGTCTTCTTTTAACCATGACTCCAGCCTATAAGACGTCTTCTTTTAACCATGACTCAGCCTCTAAGACGTCTTCTTTTAACCATGACTCAGCCTCTAAGACGTCTTCTTTTAACCATGACTCAGCCTCTAAGACGTCTTCTTTTAACCATGACTCCAGCCTCTCAGAGGTCTTATTTTAACCATGACTCAGCCTCTAAGACGTCTTCTTTTAACCAGGACTCCAGCCTTTAAGACGTCTTCTTTTAACCATGACTCAGCCTCTAAGACGTCTTCTTTTAACCATGACTCAGCCTATAAGACGTCTTCTTTTAACCATGACTCAGCTTCTAAGACGTCTTCTTTTAACCATGACTCAGCCTCTCAGACGTCTTCTTTTAACCATGACTCAGCCTCTAAGACGTCTTCTTTTAACCATGACTCCAGCCTATAAGACGTCTTCTTTTAACCATGACTCAGCCTTTAAGATGTCTTCTTTTAACCATGACTCAGCCTCTAAGACGTCTTCTTTTAACCATGACTCAGCCTCTAAGACGTCTTCTTTTAACCATGACTCAGCCTCTAAGACGTCTTCTTTTAACCAGGACTCCAGCCTTTAAGACGTCTTCTTTTAACCGTGACTCCAGCCTCTCAGATGTCTTATTTTAACCATGACTCAGCCTCTAAGACGTCTTCTTTTAACCAGGACTCAGCCTCTAAGACGTCTTATTTTAACCATGACTCAGCCTCTAAGACGTCTTCTTTTAACCAGGACTCCAGCCTTTAAGACGTCTTCTTTTAACCATGACTCAGCCTCTCAGACGTCTTATTTTAACCATGACTCAGCCTCTAAGACGTCTTCTTTTAACCAGGACTCAGCCTCTAAGACGTCTTCTTTTAACCATGACTCAGCCTCTAAGACGTCTTCTTTTAACCATGACTCAGCCTCTAAGACGTCTTCTTTTAACCAGGACTCAGCCTATAAGACGTCTTATTTTAACCATGACTCCAGCCTCATTAATTAAAATAAGACATCTGAGAGTCTAAGACGTCTTCTTTTAACCACAGGACTCCAGCCTTTAAGACGTCTTCTTTTAACCATGACTCAGCCTCTCAGACGTCTTCTTTTAACCAGGACTCCAGCCTTTAAGACGTCTTCTTTTAACCATGACTCAGCCTCTAAGACGTCTTCTTTTAACCAGGACTCCAGCCTTTAAGAACTCTTCTTTTAACCATGACTCAGCCTCTCAGACGTCTTATTTTAACCATGACTCAGCCTATAAGACGTCTTCTTTTAACCACGACTCAGCCTCTCAGACGTCTTCTTTTAACCGTGACTCGAGCCTATAAGACGTCTTCTTTTAACCATGACTCCAGCCTATAAGATGTCTTCTTTTAACCATGACTCAGCCTCTCAGACGTCTTCTTTTAACCATGACTCAGCCTCTAAGACGTCTTCTTTTAACCATGACTCAGCCTCTAAGACGTCTTCTTTTAACCATGACTCAGCCTCTAAGATGTCTTCTTTTAACCATGACTCAGCCTCTAAGACGTCTTCTTTTAACCGTGACTCCAGCCTCTAAGACGTCTTCTTTTAACCATGACTCAGCCTATAAGACGTCTTCTTTTAACCATGACTCAGCCTTTAAGACGTCTTCTTTTAACCGTGACTCCAGCCTCTAAGACGTCTTCTTTTAACCATGACTCAGCCTTTAAGACGTCTTCTTTTAACCATGACTCAGCCTCTAAGACGTCTTCTTTTAACCGTGACTCCATCCTTTAAGATGTCTTCTTTTAACCATGACTCAGCCTCTAAGACGTCTTCTTTTAACCATGACTCAGCCTCTAAGACGTCTTCTTTTAACCAGGACTCCAGCCTCTCAGACGTCTTCTTTTAACCATGACTCAGCCTATAAGACATCTTCTTTTAACCATGACTCAGCCTCTTAGACGTCTTCTTTTAACCATGACTCAGCCTCTAAGATGTCTTCTTTTAACCATGACTCAGCCTCTAAGACGTCTTCTTTTAACCATGACTCAGCCTCTAAGACGTCTTCTTTTAACCATGACTCAGCCTCTCAGACGTCTTCTTTTAACCATGACTCAGCCTTTAAGACGTCTTCTTTTAACCATGACTCAGCCTTTAAGACGTCTTCTTTTAACCATGACTCCAGCCTCTCAGACGTCTTCTTTTAACCATGACTCAGCCTTTAAGACGTCTTCTTTTAACCAGGACTCCAGCCTCTAAGATGTCTTCTTTTAACCATGACTCAGCCTCTAAGACGTCTTCTTTTAACCATGACTCCAGCCTATAAGACGTCTTCTTTTAACCATGACTCAGCCTCTAAGACGTCTTCTTTTAACCATGACTCAGCCTCTAAGACGTCTTCTTTTAACCATGACTCAGCCTCTAAGACGTCTTCTTTTAACCATGACTCCAGCCTCTCAGAGGTCTTATTTTAACCATGACTCAGCCTCTAAGACGTCTTCTTTTAACCAGGACTCCAGCCTTTAAGACGTCTTCTTTTAACCATGACTCAGCCTCTAAGACGTCTTCTTTTAACCAGGACTCCAGCCTTTAAGACGTCTTCTTTTAACCATGACTCAGCCTCTAAGACGTCTTCTTTTAACCATGACTCAGCCTATAAGACGTCTTCTTTTAACCATGACTCAGCTTCTAAGACGTCTTATTTTAACCATGACTCAGCCTCTCAGACGTCTTCTTTTAACCATGACTCAGCCTCTAAGACGTCTTCTTTTAACCATGACTCCAGCCTATAAGACGTCTTCTTTTAACCATGACTCAGCCTTTAAGATGTCTTCTTTTAACCATGACTCAGCCTCTAAGACGTCTTCTTTTAACCAGGACTCAGCCTCTAAGACGTCTTCTTTTAACCAGGACTCAGCCTCTCAGACGTCTTCTTTTAACCATGACTCAGCCTCTAAGACATCTTCTTTTAACCGTGACTCAGCCTCTAAGACGTCTTCTTTTAACCATGACTCAGCCTCTAAGACGTCTTCTTTTAACCATGACTCAGCCTCTAAGACGTCTTCTTTTAACCGTGACTCCAGCCTCTAAGACGTCTTCTTTTAACCATGACTCAGCCTCTAAGACGTCTTCTTTTAACCGTGACTCAGGCTATAAGATGTCTTCTTTTAACCATGACTCAGCCTCTCAGACGTCTTCTTTTAACCGTGACTCAGCCTCTAAGACATCTTCTTTTAACCATGACTCAGCCTCTAAGACGTCTTCTTTTAACCAGGTCTCCAGCCTTTAAGACGTCTTCTTTTAACCATGACTCAGCCTCTAAGACGTCTTCTTTTAACCATGACTCAGCCTCTCAGATGTCTTCTTTTAACCAGGACTCAGCCTTTAAGACGTCTTCTTTTAACCATGACTCCAGCCTCTCAGACGTCTTCTTTTAACCATGACTCAGCCTTTAAGACGTCTTCTTTTAACCATGACTCAGCCTCTAAGACGTCTTCTTTTAACCATGACTCCAGCCTATAAGACGTCTTCTTTTAACCATGACTCAGCCTCTCAGACGTCTTCTTTTAACCGTGACTCAGCCTATAAGACATCTTCTTTTAACCATGACTCAGCCTCTCAGACGTCTTCTTTTAACCATGACTCAGCCTTTAAGACGTCTTCTTTTAACCATGACTCAGCCTTTAAGACGTCTTCTTTTAACCATGACTCCAGCCTCTCAGACGTCTTCTTTTAACCATGACTCAGCCTTTAAGACGTCTTCTTTTAACCAGGACTCCAGCCTCTAAGATGTCTTCTTTTAACCATGACTCAGCCTCTAAGACGTCTTCTTTTAACCATGACTCCAGCCTATAAGACGTCTTCTTTTAACCATGACTCAGCCTCTAAGACGTCTTCTTTTAACCATGACTCAGCCTCTAAGACGTCTTCTTTTAACCATGACTCAGCCTCTAAGACGTCTTCTTTTAACCATGACTCCAGCCTCTCAGAGGTCTTATTTTAACCATGACTCAGCCTCTAAGACGTCTTCTTTTAACCAGGACTCCAGCCTTTAAGACGTCTTCTTTTAACCATGACTCAGCCTCTAAGACGTCTTCTTTTAACCATGACTCAGCCTATAAGACGTCTTCTTTTAACCATGACTCAGCTTCTAAGACGTCTTCTTTTAACCATGACTCAGCCTCTCAGACGTCTTCTTTTAACCATGACTCAGCCTCTAAGACGTCTTCTTTTAACCATGACTCCAGCCTATAAGACGTCTTCTTTTAACCATGACTCAGCCTTTAAGATGTCTTCTTTTAACCATGACTCAGCCTCTAAGACGTCTTCTTTTAACCATGACTCAGCCTCTAAGACGTCTTCTTTTAACCATGACTCAGCCTCTAAGACGTCTTCTTTTAACCAGGACTCCAGCCTTTAAGACGTCTTCTTTTAACCGTGACTCCAGCCTCTCAGACGTCTTATTTTAACCATGACTCAGCCTCTAAGACGTCTTCTTTTAACCAGGACTCAGCCTCTAAGACGTCTTATTTTAACCATGACTCAGCCTCTAAGACGTCTTCTTTTAACCAGGACTCCAGCCTTTAAGACGTCTTCTTTTAACCATGACTCAGCCTCTCAGACGTCTTATTTTAACCATGACTCAGCCTCTAAGACGTCTTCTTTTAACCAGGACTCAGCCTCTAAGACGTCTTCTTTTAACCATGACTCAGCCTCTAAGACGTCTTCTTTTAACCATGACTCAGCCTCTAAGACGTCTTCTTTTAACCAGGACTCAGCCTATAAGACGTCTTATTTTAACCATGACTCCAGCCTCATTACTTAAAATAAGACATCTGAGAGTCTAAGACGTCTTCTTTTAACCACAGGACTCCAGCCTTTAAGACGTCTTCTTTTAACCATGACTCAGCCTCTCAGACGTCTTCTTTTAACCAGGACTCCAGCCTTTAAGACGTCTTCTTTTAACCATGACTCAGCCTCTAAGACGTCTTCTTTTAACCAGGACTCCAGCCTTTAAGAACTCTTCTTTTAACCATGACTCAGCCTCTCAGACGTCTTATTTTAACCATGACTCAGCCTATAAGACGTCTTCTTTTAACCACGACTCAGCCTCTCAGACGTCTTCTTTTAACCGTGACTCGAGCCTATAAGACGTCTTCTTTTAACCATGACTCCAGCCTATAAGATGTCTTCTTTTAACCATGACTCAGCCTCTCAGACGTCTTCTTTTAACCATGACTCAGCCTCTAAGACGTCTTCTTTTAACCATGACTCAGCCTCTAAGACGTCTTCTTTTAACCATGACTCAGCCTCTAAGATGTCTTCTTTTAACCATGACTCAGCCTCTAAGACGTCTTCTTTTAACCGTGACTCCAGCCTCTAAGACGTCTTCTTTTAACCATGACTCAGCCTATAAGACGTCTTCTTTTAACCATGACTCAGCCTTTAAGACGTCTTCTTTTAACCGTGACTCCAGCCTCTAAGACGTCTTCTTTTAACCATGACTCAGCCTTTAAGACGTCTTCTTTTAACCATGACTCAGCCTCTAAGACGTCTTCTTTTAACCGTGACTCCATCCTTTAAGATGTCTTCTTTTAACCATGACTCAGCCTCTAAGACGTCTTCTTTTAACCGTGACTCAGCCTCTAAGACGTCTTCTTTTAACCAGGACTCCAGCCTCTCAGACGTCTTCTTTTAACCATGACTCAGCCTATAAGACATCTTCTTTTAACCATGACTCAGCCTCTAAGACGTCTTCTTTTAACCATGACTCAGCCTCTAAGATGTCTTCTTTTAACCATGACTCAGCCTCTAAGACGTCTTCTTTTAACCATGACTCAGCCTCTAAGACGTCTTCTTTTAACCATGACTCAGCCTCTAAGACGTCTTCTTTTAACCAGGACTCCAGCCTATAAGATGTCTTCTTTTAACCATGACTCAGCCTCTCAGACGTCTTCTTTTAACCATGACTCAGCCTCTCAGACGTCTTCTTTTAACCGTGACTCAGCCTCTAAGACATCTTCTTTTAACCATGACTCAGCCTCTAAGATGTCTTCTTTTAACCATGACTCAGCCTCTTATACGTCTTATTTTAACCATGACTCAGCCTCTAAGACGTCTTCTTTTAACCAGGACTCAGCCTCTAAGACGTCTTATTTTAACCAGGACTCAGCCTCTAAGACGTCTTATTTTAACCATGACTCAGCCTCTAAGACGTCTTCTTTTAACCAGGACTCCAGCCTTTAAGACGTCTTCTTTTAACCATGACTCAACCTCTCAGACGTCTTATTTTAACCATGACTCAGCCTCTAAGACGTCTTCTTTTAACCAGGACTCAGCCTCTAAGACGTCTTCTTTTAACCAGGACTCCAGCCTCTCAGACGTCTTCTTTTAACCATGACTCAGCCTCTCAGACGTCTTCTTTTAACCATGACTCAGCCTCTAAGACGTCTTCTTTTAACCAGGACTCCAGCCTATAAGACGTCTTATTTTAACCAGGACTCCAGCCTCTCAGACGTCTTCTTTTAACCAGGACTCCAGCCTATAAGACGTCTTATTTTAACCATGACTCAGCCTCTAAGACGTCTTCTTTTAACCAGGACTCCAGCCTATAAGACGTCTTATTTTAACCATGACTCAGCCTCTAAGACGTCTTCTTTTAACCAGGACTCCAGCCTTTAAGACCTCTTCTTTTAACCATGACTCAGCCTCTCAGACGTCTTATTTTAACCATGACTCAGCCTCTAAGACGTCTTCTTTTAACCAGGACTCAGCCTCTAAGATGTCTTCTTTTAACCAGGACTCAGCCTCTAAGACGTCTTCTTTTAACCATGACTCAGCCTATAAGACGTCTTATTTTAACCAGGACTCAGCCTATAAGACGTCTTATTTTAACCAGGACTCCAGCCTCTCAGACGTCTTCTTTTAACCATGACTCAGCCTCTAAGACGTCTTCTTTTAACCATGACTCAGCCTCTAAGACGTCTTCTTTTAACCATGACTCAGCCTCTAAGACGTCTTCTTTTAACCAGGACTCCAGCCTCTCAGACGTCTTCTTTTAACCATGACTCAGCCTATAAGACGTCTTATTTTAACCATGACTCAGCCTCTAAGACGTCTTCTTTTAACCAGGACTCCAGCCTCTCAGATGTCTTCTTTTAACCGTGACTCAGCCTCTAAGACGTCTTCTTTTAACCATGACTCCAGCCTCATTACTTAAAATAAGACATCTGAGAGTCTAAGACGTCTTCTTTTAACCACAGGACTCCAGCCTCTAAGACGTCTTCTTTTTTTTGTATCCACTTTTTCCTCATTATTTAAAATTTTTCTCCCATCCCAATTTTGCTGTTCCCAATTCTCCCCTCCCCTGTCTTGAACGTTGCTCCCCACTGGCCGGTTGTAGGGAGGATAGAAGCCTTGCATCACGTGTCCCCTCCGATACATGTGGAGGCAGCCTGTCACATCTTTTCACCTGCCAGCGCGGACTCTCATTGGCGAGGTGTAACGTGTGGGCGGCTCACACTAGCCCCGCCATTTCCTGTCTCTGCTGTGCAGGCGTCCCCCAACCGACCTGTAGGGGTCGCTGTCCACAACGTCCAGATTACCACCCATCGACTTCCACCCGCTGACTCTGCCAATTGAGCCAGTATGACCGCCGGTCCAAGCCGGAGGCAACGCCGACAGCCGGATTTGAACCCGGTGTCTCTTGCATTGGTGACGAGCGCAATGTCCGCTGCGCCACCCAGCCGCTTCTAAGATGTCTTCTTTTAACCATGACTCCAGCCTGGAAGACCTCTTCTTTTAACCCCTTCAGGTGTACGATTTTTTGGAAATGTTTTCTCAGAATTTCTTTAGAATTCTATAAATGGTAAATGGCAGCAATGGTGAAGCCTATTGTAACCAGGTTTTCTGTGTGCAAATGTTTTATCTGATCATTTTGTAACGTTTCTTTTATCTGTAATGTCTATGTGTTTATTTTGAAACTTTGTGTTGCTGCTATTCTTGGCCAGGCCCTGTTTCATGTACGTGGTTCAACTAAGTCGATCAACATGTCCATTATCCAGCTTCAGTTAACCCGATGTTCAAAGCCGGGATTTTCCTGTTTCACAAAGGAGGATTCAGTCTCGTTAACTCAAGCCAGACTTGAGAGTCAGGCTCAAGTCAGGCTAGATGCGCGCTCCCGTTTTAGGTGGAAAGCCAGCACGTATCGATGGCAGAGACCCTGATTCTCAACGGCATTGATTGATTAATTGATTTAAGACTTTATTGACAGATTGCAATAGGCTCAATCGCCTCGCCGACAAGTTAAATGCGTTATCTATAGGCTAATTCTAAGTCCCTCATTACCTCAATCAATCAGATTATATTTCTTTAAACTTGCCTGCTGGATTGAATAATCAAATGAGATCTTGCTAGCGAAAATAACTAGTTAACTGTTATACAGAATTACGAGACGGCTTTCTTGCCCATTGATTGATGTATAGTCAATATTTAACTTATCTCCAATGTGGTCCAACGGGTTGTTCTTTTGACTTCCACACGGACGACCCGGGTTCAAGACCGGGGTCCTTCTTTTTGCAATATAGGAATAATTCAATTTGGTGCACGTTGAGAGCTATATAAAGAATGACATCCTCAATGCATGTAGATTTATAATATTTTAACTTAAAACCAGGCTACTTTGGCGTATAATCATTAATATTATATTCAAAAAAATCATACTGGAAACACGGGGATTTGAACCCCGGTCGGTGGATTGGGAGGCTTGAGCACTACCGCTGGGCCACTGGGCCAGATGGGATAAATTCATTGTTTATACATTAATGAACGAGAGACCCGTGTTTAGAATATCCTTTGTTTTGAATGAAGTTTATCTCTTTATCCTCATTCATTAATGTGACGTCAACGGCTCATTCAATTTCTCAAATCCGTCAAACAGCGCATCTCATCAGACATCTTAATCCCAGTTACAATTAAAATAACCACATCATGTGTACATCGCACGAGCGAGCGCCACCGTCGCCACGGTATATATAACGTGCATTATATAGGACAAAGTGAATTTAATATCAGCATTTTGGGTCTATTTTACATTTCAAAAGCCCCCTCTGGAAGAATGGAGCACAAAAACGTAATTCAGAATGGTATAATGCAGATCGTAGACTGTGGGAATAGTTTCAGGAAACGGGCTGTCACTTCTTTGCGGGGGCGTGGCGATAGTTCAGGCTAACTTGAACTTGAACTCTGCTTTCGACCAGGCTCAAACTTTTGGATATGTTGTCATGGTGATTTGGAAAATCCAGGTACATGAAATCGGAAAGTCAGGTTAACCCAGTTATCCAGCTAAAGTTATCCGGCTAACTCGGTTATCCCGGTACATGAAACGGGGCCCAGGTCTCCCTTTGTAAAAGAGATCCTGGATCTCAATGGGACAAACCTGGTTAAATAAAGGCAAAAAAAATATAAAGAATACATCTGGAATTGTAAATCGATAGCCGGTTAGACGGTTGATGTGTCAACAACGGGATTTCAAAAACACTGATGAATACACTTCCTTCTTCCCGTCATGACAGAGAGGGAAGGCACTACGCTGGAGTCCTTAGACTTGAGGAAACAGCAACATTTTATTCGTTTTTTTCATCTCATCTGCAGAAACCACCAGAGGATAATACGAATCAACAGTTTCCGATACCCCCCCCCCCCTCCCCCCCGATGAAATGCAATCTACCTCAGCTCTTCATCAGCTGAAATGAACTCCGCTCCGGCATCTCATTGACCTGACAGTTGGCCCTTGTCCTCATCGTCTGGAAGACAGAGAACTCTCATTTGCCTGTTTTCCTTCAACCGTAATATGTTATGTCTTCTACAGCGGTGGAGGAAGCACACAGTTCCTTTACTTAAAGGAACACGCCAACATTTTGGGAAATTGAACAATGAATGGAAGTGGACAGTGCCGGTTAGCCTAGGCATTGTCCAACTAACACCTGTCCCGAAGGCTAACCGGCACTGTCCGCTTCCATTAATTGTGCTAAGCTAGGCTAACATGCAGCCAGATAGCTTTCTACTGAACACACACAGAGGAAACTGGTATCTATCTTCTTGTCTCTCTCTCTGGAGAAGACGGTAAGCTAATTTCCCAAAATGTTGGCGTGTTCCTTTAAGTAAAAGTCGAAATACCCAGATGAATGAGTACTCTGCTAAAAGTAAAAGTCCTTCATTCAAATTCTACTTAGAGAAGTATTTTCTATTGAACGTACTTAAATATGTAAAGTAAGAGCATGCATTCTACATAACGTTTGTGTATTCCAGTGCTTGGGAGCATTCAATAAAGTGGTATGTGGTCCAGTTATGTTGCCCTGATTAAAGGTTATGTTAAAGTGGTATGTGGTCCAGTTATGCTGCCCTGATTAAAGGTCATGTTAAAGTGGTATGTGGTCCAGTTATGCTGCTCTGATTAAAGGTCATGTTAAAGTGGAATGTGGTCCAGTTATGCTGCTCTGATTAAAGGTCACGTTAAAGTGGTATGTGGTCCAGTTATGCTGCTCTGATTATGTCCTCTTGAAGTTGAGAGGCTTCAAATGTGAAAGTACATAATCTTCATACATTTTGACCATGTTTTCCAAGTAGAGTACTTGAGTAAAAGTACTTAGTTACTTTCCACCACTGGTCTTCTAACATGTACCTGGGGACAGTGCACACCGACACTCTGAAAGGGGATTTCGCTTGGCACCCCCCCCCCCCCCCCCCCCCCCCACCCTTCCCTTACCCCTTGACTTTCCCTTATTTTTCTAAGCCAGCCATATAATTTAGGATTGTAAAAAAAAAAAAAAAAAATAATTGGCTCCAGTTTAACATGCTTGGTAAGACTCCAAGTCAGACTCTACCCAAGTGCTAAGTCCTGGCAGACGCTTGACCACACCTGTGTTGTTCCACATCGTACTTAGTATTCCGGGGATGTTTCACGCAAAACGTAGATGATTAATAAAAAGCCTACTTTAAAAAATGGCCCACGTTTCAACCCGGTGATTTCAGAACAGAACACACTGGTGCTTTTGTGCTCATCGTGCGAGAAAGCAAACATTGGCCCGACGTGGTTACGAGCGAAGTTCAGGCTGGGAATCCGTGTTGTTTCTTACCTCTGTGCAGAGAGGTGGTGTCACCTCTGGATGAAGCTCAGAGAGGTGGTGTCACCTCTGGATGAAGCTCAGAGAGGTGGTGTAACCTCTGGACGAAGCTCAGAGAGGTGGTGTAACCTCTGGATGAAGCTCAGAGAGGTGGTGTAACCTCTGGATGAAGCTCAGAGAGGTGGTGTAACCTCTGGATGAAGCTCCACAGAGAGGTGGTGTCACCTCTGGATGAAGCTCAGAGAGGTGGTGTCACCTCTGGATGAAGCTCAGAGAGGTGGTGTAACCTCTGGATGAAGCTCAGAGAGGTGGTGTCACCTCTGGATGAAGCTCAGAGAGGTGGTGTAACCTCTGGACGAAGCTCAGAGAGGTGGTGTAACCTCTGGATGAAGCTCAGAGAGGTGGTGTAACCTCTGGATGAAGCTCAGAGAGGTGTTGTAACCTCTGGATGAAGCTCAGAGAGAGGTGGTGTAACCTCTGGATGAAGCTCAGAGAGGTGGTGTAACCTCTGGATGAAGCTCAGAGAGGTGGTGTAACAGCTGGACGAAGCTCAGAGAGGTGGTGTAACCTCTGGACGAAGCTCAGAGAGGTGGTGTAACCTCTGGATGAAGCTCAGAGAGGTGGTGTAACCTCTGCTGGATGAAGCTCAGAGAGGTGGTGTAACAGCTGGATGAAGCTCAGAGAGGTGGTGTAACCTCTGGACGAAGCTCAGAGAGGTGGTGTAACCTCTGGATGAAGCTCAGAGAGGTGGTGTAACCTCTGGACGAAGCTCAAAGAGAGGTGGTGTAACCTCTGGACGAAGCTCAAAGAGAGGTGGTGTAACCTCTGGATGAAGCTCTGAGAGGTGGTGTAACCTCTGGATGAAGCTCAGAGAGGTGGTGTAACCTCTGGATGAAGCTCAGAGAGGTGGTGTAACCTCTGGATGAAGCTCAAAGAGGTGGTGTCACCTCTGGATGAAGCTCAGAGAGGTGGTGTAACCTCTGGATGAAGCTCAGAGAGGTGGTGTAACCTCTGGATGAAGCTCAGAGAGGTGGTGTAACCTCTGGACGAAGCTCAAAGAGAGGTGGTGTAACCTCTGGACGAAGCTCAAAGAGAGGTGGTGTAACCTCTGGATGAAGCTCAGAGAGGTGGTGTAACCTCTGGATGAAGCTCAGAGAGGTGGTGTAACCTCTGGACGAAGCTCAAAGAGAGGTGGTGTAACCTCTGGATGAAGCTCAGAGAGGTGGTGTAACCTCTGGATGAAGCTCAGAGAGGTGGTGTAACAGCTGGACGAAGCTCAGAGAGGTGGTGTAACCTCTGGACGAAGCTCAGAGAGGTGGTGTAACCTCTGGATGAAGCTCAGAGAGGTGGTGTAACCTCTGCTGGATGAAGCTCAGAGAGGTGGTGTAACAGCTGGATGAAGCTCAGAGAGGTGGTGTAACCTCTGGACGAAGCTCAGAGAGGTGGTGTAACCTCTGGATGAAGCTCAGAGAGGTGGTGTAACGTCTGGATGAAGCTCAGAGAGGTGGTGTAACCTCTGGATGAAGCTCAGAGAGGTGGTGTAACCTCTGGATGAAGCTCAGAGAGGTGGTGTAACCTCTGCTGGATGAAGCTCAGAGAGGTGGTGTAACAGCTGGATGAAGCTCAGAGAGGTGGTGTAACCTCTGGACGAAGCTCAGAGAGGTGGTGTAACCTCTGGATGAAGCTCAGAGAGGTGGTGTAACCTCTGGATGAAGCTCAGAGAGGTGGTGTAACCTCTGGATGAAGCTCAGAGAGGTGGTGTAACCTCTGGATGAAGCTCAGAGAGGTGGTGTAACCTCTGGATGAAGCTCAGAGAGGTGGTGTAACCTCTGGATGAAGCTCAGAGAGGTGGTGTAACCTCTGGATGAAGCTCAAAGAGGTGGTGTAACCTCTGGACGAAGCTCAGAGAGGTGGTGTAACCTCTGGATGAAGCTCAGAGAGGTGGTGTAACCTCTGGATGAAGCTCAGAGAGGTGGTGTAACCTCTGGATGAAGCTCAGAGAGGTGGTGTAACCTCTGGATGAAGCTCAGAGAGGTGGTATAACCTCTGGATGAAGCTCAGAGAGGTGGTGTAACCTCTGGATGAAGCTCAGAGAGGTGGTGTAACCTCTGGATGAAGCTCAGAGAGGTGGTGTAACCTCTGGATGAAGCTCAGAGAGGTGGTGTAACCTCTGCTGGATGAAGCTCAGAGAGGTGGTGTAACCTCTGGATGAAGCTCAGAGAGGTGGTGTCACCTCTGGATGAAGCTCAGAGAGGTGGTGTCACCTCTGGATGAAGCTCAGAGAGGTGGTATAACCTCTGGATGAAGCTCAGAGAGGTGGTGTAACCTCTGGATGAAGCTCAGAGAGGTGGTGTCACCTCTGGATGAAGCTCAGAGAGGTGGTGTAACCTCTGGATGAAGCTCAGAGAGGTGGTGTAACCTCTGGATGAAGCTCAGAGAGGTGGTGTAACCTCTGGATGAAGCTGAGAGAGGTGGTGTAACCTCTGGATGAAGCTCAGAGAGGTGTTGTAATGACTGGATGAAGCTCAGAGAGGTGGTGTAACCTCTGGATGAAGCTCAGAGAGGTGGTGTAATGACTGGATGAAGCTCAGAGAGGTGGTGTCACCTCTGGATGAAGCTCAGAGAGGTGGTGTAACCTCTGGATGAAGCTCAGAGAGGTGTTGTAATGACTGGATGAAGCTCAGAAAGGTGGTGTCACCTCTGGATGAAGCTCAGAGAGGTGGTGTAATGACTGGATGAAGCTCAGAGAGGTGATGTAACCTCTGGATGAAGCTCAGAGAGGTGGTGTAACCTCTGGATGAAGCTCAGAGAGGTGGTGTAACAGCTGGATGAAGCTCAGAGAGGTGGTGTAACCTCTGGATGAAGCTCAGAGAGAGGTGGTGTAACCTCTTGATGAAGCTCAGAGAGGTGGTGTAACCTCTGGATGAAGCTCAGAGAGAGGTGGTGTAACCTCTTGATGAAGCTCAGAGAGGTGGTGTAACCTCTGGATGAAGCTCAAAGAGAGGTGGTGTAACCTCTGCATGAAGCTCAGAGAGGTGGTGTAACGGCTGAATGAAGCTCAGAGAGGTGGTGTAACGGCTGAATGAAGCTCAGAGAGGTGGTGTAACCTCTGGATGAAGCTCAGAGAGGTGGTGTAATGACTGGATGAAGCTCAGAGAGGTGGTGTCACCTCTGGATGAAGCTCAGAGAGGTGGTGTAACCTCTGGATGAAGCTCAGAGAGGTGGTGTAACCTCTGGATGAAGCTCAGAGAGGTAGTGTAACCTCTGGATGAAGCTCAGAGAGGTGGTGTAACCTCTGGATGAAGCTCAGAGAGGTGGTGTAACCTCTGGATGAAGCTCAGAGAGGTGGTGTAACCTCTGGATGAAGCTCAGAGAGGTGGTGTAACCTCTGGATGAAGCTCAGAGAGGTGGTGTAACCTCTGGATGAAGCTCAGATAGGTGGTGTAACCTCTGGATGAAGCTCAGAGAGGTGGTGTAACCTCTGCTGGATGAAGCTCAGAGAGGTGGTGTAACCTCTGGATGAAGCTCAGAGAGGTGGTGTAACCTCTGGATGAAGCTCAGAGAGGTGGTGTAACCTCTGGATGAAGCTCAGAGAGGTGGTGTAACATCTGCTGGATGAAGCTCAGAGAGGTGGTGTAACCTCTGCTGGATGAAGCTCAGAGAGGTGGTGTAACCTCTGGATGAAGCTCAGAGAGGTGGTGTAACCTCTGGATGAAGCTCAGAGAGAGGTGGTATAACCTCTGGATGAAGCTCAGAGAGGTGGTGTAACCTCT
Source organism: Notolepis coatsorum (assembly GCF_963971535.1). NCBI lineage: Eukaryota > Metazoa > Chordata > Actinopteri > Aulopiformes > Paralepididae > Notolepis > Notolepis coatsorum. The sequence goes on along the minus strand of NC_140180.1, from coordinate 109,808,463 downwards.
GGATGAAGCTCAGAGAGGTGGTGTAACGGCTGGATGAAGCTCAGAGAGGTGGTGTAACCTCTGGATGAAGCTCAGAGAGAGGTGGTGTAACGGCTGAATGAAGCTCAGAGAGAGGTGGTGTAACCTCTGGATGAAGCTCAGAGAGGTGGTGTAACAGCTGGATGAAGCTCAGATAGGTGGTGTAACAGCTGGATGAAGCTCAGAGAGAGGTGGTGTAACGGCTGGATGAAGCTCAGAGAGAGGTGGTGTAACGGCTGGATGAAGCTCAGAGAGAGGTGGTGTAACGGCTGGATGAAGCTCAGAGAGAGGTGGTGTAACGGCTGGATGAAGCTCAGAGAGAGGTGGTGTAACGGCTGGATGAAGCTCAGAGAGAGGTGGTGTAATGGCTGGATGAAGCTCAGAGAGAGGTGGTGTAACGGCTGGATGAAGCTCAGAGAGAGGTGGTGTAACGGCTGGATGAAACTCAGAGAGAGGTGGTGTAACGGCTGGATGAAGCTCAGAGAGAGGTGGTGTAATGGCTGAATGAAGCTCAGAGAGAGGTGGTGTAACAGCTGGATGAAGCTCAGAGAGAGGTGGTGTAACGGCTGGATGAAGCTCAGAGAGAGGTGGTGTAACGGCTGGATGAAGCTCAGAGAGAGGTGGTGTAACGGCTGGATGAAGCTCCACAGACAGTTTCAATTAAGAGCTTCTTTGGGAGTAGAAGCAATATTTGCACCGTTTTTGACCTCGCGCCCCACTGGCCGAGTCGCTAATCTGAATCATGTTTCTTTTTTCTTTGTCAAATGGCTGGAGCTTTTTTTTTCTACAAAGGTCTGTCCTGAAGAAGAAGAAGAAGAAGAAGAAGAAGAAGAAGAAGAAGAAGAAGAAGAAGAAGAAGAAGAAGAAGAAGAAGAAGAAGAAGAAGAAGAAGAAGAAGAAGAAGAAGAAGAAGAAGAAGAAGAAGAAGAAGAAGAAGAAGAAGAAGAAGAAGAAGAAGAAGAAGAAGAAGAAGAAGAAGAAGAAGAAGAAGAAGAAGAAGAAGAAGAAGAAAAAGAAGAAAAAGAAGAAATACAAATTAGTAACTGATGGGTTCAGATACATGTAGTGGAGTAAAAAGCATAACGTTCCAGAAAATGTAAATACTCACATAAAGTACAAGTAGCTGGAAAACGTACTTAAGTACAGTACTTGAGTAAAAATACTAAAAGTTACTTTCCACCACTCACTGAATACACATTGCCTTCATGGACTGTGTAAAGTGCAACAAAAGTTCAACTCGGGCTAAAAGGCAACCCAATGAAATAAAAAGGCAGACTTGTCTTGTTTCGATTTTTAAATAATTAAATTGTCATGCTGCACACAACACACAGAGGTTTTGGTCCCTCTGTTTTGTCCTCATCGTAAGAAAACCACATGTATTACGTACTCGTGTTTCACCATGTTTACAAATGCTGGAACGGGCACATTACGGTCATGACAATGCTGGCAGCAAAGGCCTGCGTCTTCATAAGGCCATGAACCTAGGCCAGGCCATGAACCTAGACAAACATGTCAAAACACTCACATGCACCTGCTTCTTTCACCTCAGAAACATTGCAAAACTGCGCACCATCATATCTCACTCTGAACTAGAACTATCCGTGCATGCTTTTATTTCCTCTAGGCTTGACTACTGCAACTCACTTTTCACCTGTCTCACCAAATCATCCACAGATAAACTACAAATGGTCCAAAATGCTGCAGCCAGGCTACTCACAAGGTCAAAAAATCATGTCACATCACTCCCATTTTGGTATCCCTGCACTGGCTCCCGGTACACTATAGAATTCACTTCAAAGTCCTCACTTTCACTTTCAGAGCACTTCACGGTCAGGCCCCTATCTACATCACGGAACTCATCCATCCCTACACAAACACCCGCTCACTCAGATCTGCCGATCAGCACCTCCTAGTGATCCCCAGGACCAGGCTAAAAACAAGGGGTGATCGAGCCTTCGAGGTGACAGCACCAAGGCTCTGGAACGCTCTCCCCCTGGACCTGCGAACTGCCCCCTCTGAGAACTCTTTTAAAAAACAACTAAAAACACATTTGTTCAGGCAGGCTTTTGATCACACATAGGCGCCTTTTTCTTGTCCTCACTGTTCTATAGTGTTGTTTTAATTAGTGACTCATGATTTTATCCAAATTCGTTTATTCTACTTTTTCTATCTGGTTTCACTGTTTTTAACTGCTGTTTGTCTGTTGTCATTTATTTCTGATTTTGTTTTTATTGTGTTTTTATATTAAGCTGTAGTGTAAAGCACCCTGTGCATTCGTGCTGTGAAGGGTGCTATATAAATAAAGGTCATTCATTCATCATTCATAAACGTATGTCCTTCAAAATAAAAGCACAGCATCAGAAATTCGGTTTTCCCTCTACTTTTTATTGTAAAATGCGGCTTGCATCTGGCCTACGCTACGCGGTGGGTCTGTTCGGGACACCGACTCTGAAAATGTTTATTTTTACCTGGGAATCGATACCGGTACCCAACGGTACCTTTTTTTCTGTACTTTACTTTCCCTCTCTGAAGTCTAAACTTCATAACACACAATCTAAAAGCCCTTACCTCCCTCTCCCAAACCGATCTTGTGTTATGGTTTGTAACCGACCCCAAACGCAACGGCACAGAAAACGGAACAAACAGGGAATCTGGCATGTGAAGAATGTCTTGCGGCTCTGCAGATTCTCCCAGACGGTGTTGGTGAGGAATTTGCTTGTGACGTCTGAGCCGCTCTGCAGATCCCCCCAGCATACACTCCAGATGGAACACGGAGGGAGAGAGAGAATCCCAGTTAGCTCAGCGCACAACAGATAACAGAGAGGTGACTGATCCAAATTAGTATCCAAGTGACTTGATCTTCGGTGTGATAACCACAGTTAGCAGAGTCCAGAGAAAAAACAATACGGTAATCCAAAGAGTAAATCCAACAACAAAAAATAGGTGAGAACAGTATAACAAAAACGGGATCTCTTCGGTGTTTCACAAACACACAAAAAACTGGTGATCCAAAAAGACTGTTTCAAAAACTCACCAAAGCGCAACGCGTAAAGCGGGCAGATAAATGAGGCGTAGCTTCGTACGGGGAATCAGGTTCTCCAAGGGGTACTTCACGAGAGTCCTGGAGAGCAACAGACAGCGAACGGGAAAGAAAGGCAGATGCAAGGAATATTCAAAAACACGGGCATCTTCCCGACCAGAACGCTGCCGACGGGCAACGCAGCAAAAGAAGGGGGTCCAAGGGGAATGGGGTGAGAACACGGCATCCTCCCGTGGAACGATAGAGAGCGATGACGAGTCTCACCCCAGGAACGAGGTCCATGAAGAGGGAGTATACAAAACGATCCAACCTCGATATTAGGGGAATCAGAGTATATAAAGCCTCTTGGGGCGCTGATTAGAACACACATCAGGTGCGTGATGGTAATTGATACTTGACTTAGAAGTGTGCGTTCGGCCACGAACCAATCATCACAGAATCCTCACAGTACCTTAAAGGAACGGAGCGTGGCGGGGAATGCAATTAATCAACAAAGTACTTTAAAGGAACGGAGCGAGTGGGTGGGGAGCGGACAAAACCTCACAGTACCCCCCCCTCCACGGGAGCCACCCGGCGACCCACTCGGCCCCGGCCTGCCCGGACGGGACCGAAGGAAGCCGGCGATCAGGGGCACTGGAGAGGGGGACAAAGACAGAGGCCCGGAGAGGGGCACCGGAGACGGGGACCCGACAGCGGAGGCCGGGCACGGGAACAGGGGCCCGACGGCGGGGGCCGGGCACGGAGACAGGGACCCGACAGCGGAGGCCGGGCACGGAGGCAGGGGCCAGACGGCGGAGGCCTGTCACGGGGACAGGGGCCCGACGGCGGAGGCCTGGTATGGAGACAGGGGCCAGACGGCGGAGGCCTGGTATGGAGACAGGGGCCGGAGAGGGAGGCCGGAGACGGCGTGGAGGCCGGGCCGGGCGTAGAAGCTGGACCGGGCCAGGCGAGGGAGCCGGACCAGGCGTGGAGGCCGGGCGTCGAAGCTGGACCGGGCCAGCGGCTGGGCCAGGCGAGGGAGCCGGACCAGGCGTGGAGGCCGGGCGTCGAAGCTGGACCGGGCCAGCGGCTGGGCCAGGCGAGGGAGCCGGACCAGGCGTGGAGGCCGGGCCGGGCGTAGAAGCTGGACCGGGCCAGGCGAGGGAGCCGGACCAGGCGATGAGGCAGGGCTAGCTGCCTGGGCACAAGCTAGCTGAAAGGGCAGTCCTAGCTGTGGGGAACTGACCTTGCTAGCTGAAGGGGCAGTCCTAGCAGTGGGGAGACCGACCTTGCTAGCTGAAGGGGCAGTCCTAGCAGTGGGGAAGCTACACACAAAGTGGAGGCCATGCTAGCTGGGGAAGCTACACGTAAAGTGGGGCTAGCAGAGGGACTGGGTTAGCTGCCTGGGCATGGCTAGCTACAGGGCCTATGCTAGCTGCAAGGGCCGCATTAACATAGAGGCTGTGCTAGCAGCCGGGGCAAAGCTAGCAGACTGGGGCCATGCTGGTAGTAGAGGCCTGGCAAGCTGCAGGAGCTCTCTCTGTGTCGGCTGGGGTCGTGTTGGTTGGATCGTAATGTTATGGTTTGTAACCGACCCGAAACGCAACGGCACAGAGAGAGTTGTTTTCAGAGTTAGCCAAAAACAAGGGCGTGTTTATTCTCAGAGTCACAAGATTGAATTAGGTGGAAAACGGAACAAACAGGGAATCTGGCATGTGAAGAATGTCTTGCGGCTCTGCAGATTCTCCCAGACGGTGTTGGTGAGGAATTTGCTTGTGACGTCTGAGCCGCTCTGCAGATCCCCCCAGCATACACTCCAGATGGAACACGGAGGGAGAGAGAGAATCCCAGTTAGCTCAGCGCACAACAGATAACAGAGAGGTGACTGATCCAAATTAGTATCCAAGTGACTTGATCTTCGGTGTGATAACCACAGTTAGCAGAGTCCAGAGAAAAAACAATACGGTAATCCAAAGAGTAAATCCAACAACAAAAAATAGGTGAGAACAGTATAACAAAAACGGGATCTCTTCGGTGTTTCACAAACACACAAAAAACTGGTGATCCAAAAAGACTGTTTCAAAAACTCACCAAAGCGCAACGCGTAAAGCGGGCAGATAAATGAGGCGTAGCTTCGTACGGGGAATCAGGTTCTCCAAGGGGTACTTCACGAGAGTCCTGGAGAGCAACAGACAGCGAACGGGAAAGAAAGGCAGATGCAAGGAATATTCAAAAACACGGGCATCTTCCCGACCAGAACGCTGCCGACGGGCAACGCAGCAAAAGAAGGGGGTCCAAGGGGAATGGGGTGAGAACACGGCATCCTCCCGTGGAACGATAGAGAGCGATGACGAGTCTCACCCCAGGAACGAGGTTCATGAAGAGGGAGTATACAAAACGATCCAACCTCGATATTAGGGGAATCAGAGTATATAAAGCCTCTTGGGGCGCTGATTAGAACACACATCAGGTGCGTGATGGTAATTGATACTTGACTTAGAAGTGTGCGTTCGGCCACGAACCAATCATCACAGAATCCTCACAGTACCTTAAAGGAACAGAGCGTGGCGGGGAATGCAATTAATCAACAAAGTACTTTAAAGGAACGGAGCGAGTGGGTGGGGAGCGGACAAAACCTCACATCTTGTATCTCAACGGGACTTCCTGGTTACATTAGAAGCAGCTACAGGTCTGGAGGAGTCCGGTCACTAAAAACACACTTGAGTAAAAGTCAAAAAGTTTCTACTTTTAAATGTACTTAAGTACTAAAAAGTAAAAGTAAAAACTTTTTTTCTGACTGTCTATTATTCTGATAGCAGGTGTTTAATCAAAGATCCACGCATTGGGTATGGACTGGTTCATTTTCCATTGATGGGGATTTGATTGGCTTTTTGATTTAATTTGATTTTGACCTGCTAGATGTGTACTTTGTAGGTCTGCATTTTAAATGTATGGAGTAAAAAGTATGTTTTTTCTCTCTGAAATGTGATTGAGTAAAAGTACAAGTATACAAACCTAATAATACTAAACAATACTTTTGTAACAAAGTACAATTACTCAAGTAGTTTGTTGGCGCTGCAACGACAGCAGTGGGAACCCCCTGAGTAGCAGCTGCAGGTCCGCAGGAGGAGTCCGCTCTGGGTTTTCACTTCAACTTGAGAGCCTATTACAGTAATTTAATTGGTTATTTGGCTCCGTACACAATCCACTTCTCATGTCCTTGAATGAGGGGCTTTAGTCTAAAAACGGTATCGCTCGGAGGCATGCGCGTACGAAAACACACCCGCTTCTATAGAAACACACACACCTGAACACGGCAAAAAAACACGATTCCCACTCCCGTTTCGCTCCCTAAACTTAGCCCCTCGTCCCAGCGGGGAGCTTGGGTAAACTCGCTGCACATGGCCGCGTGTCGACGGAGAAGCAATAACGACGGGGACTCGAATTTCTAAATTCCTCCTTTGCTTGTCCTGAAGAGAGGCAGAGAAAGTCCCATATGGACGATGTAAGGGGGGCACGGAGACAGAATGTCCTCACCCTGGTAAGTGCAGCCGAGCCAAGGTGAGACCAGACCTCAAGTCGCTGGTCTGTCTAAAGAGAGGTCACTGCACTCAGTGCCGCCATCTTGATAACACAAGGCCTGACCCCTATATCTTTGAATGTTCATATCTAAGGATCTGTCATACATATCATTGTTTTTCTTTCATATTTTGAAGTCACTGGTAAATTGCTGACAACACAGAATGGTTCAGTTGGTCAAAAATGTAAATATTGTGAGACAAGAGTGCCTTTTTTCCACTTAGACCAGCTTCCACGTATATATGCCACCTGCCACAGAGTCCTTAGTTATCATGACAGCTACTAACTGCACAATTATCTGCCTTTCATCAGAGATTGTGGGCGTTTTCATACCTGGCTCGTTTGGAGCTGTTGATCCGAAACCTGGAGCGTGTACCCCCTATTTCGGTTCAGTTGGGCATATATGAACACAGCAATCACATTCTGTTGCGGAACAAAACAAGCGGGCCGAGACCACCTAGAGAGGGTGGTCTCGGCGCACTTCCAAACGAACCCGACGCGACTCGTACGCTGTGAGAATGCAATCGACTTAACAAACCGACACAATAATAATAATAATACGTTGTGGGTCAACGTGGAGCAGCGATGAGGTACACTGCGTCGTTGATATTTGGGCAGACGATCACATTCGTCAGATGCTGGAGAACACGCACAAGAACACTGAAGTGTACAGACAGTTTAGTGACCGAATGAAGGAGACACACCCCAAAATCTGACCAATGAGTGACAGTTTGCTTGCGCGTGCGTTTGTTTTTGTCCGCTATTAACACAGCCGTGTGAACACAAACGAACTAAAGGACAAGTGCAACATTGTATCATTATAGTCCCTGTGTCTCCCTGAATCGGAACAAAGCAAATGAACTACAGGTGTGAAAACACCCTGTGATTCATTTTAAACATCTTTAAAAGTCACATTTAACCTCAAGATTGAGTAGGATTTTACCCAACATAAAATCACATCACGTTTCATTATTGTCCCTGAATATGTTTGTTTTGTAGCAAGTAGTTGTACAGTGCTCTGTATCCTCATTATATAGACTGTCTCTAGTTAAACTACCACAGTGCTCTGTCTCTTCATTATATAGACTGTCTCTGGTTAAACTACCACATTGCTGTCTCCTCATTATATAGACTGTCTCTGGTTAAACTACCACAGTGATCTGTCTCTTCATTATATAGACTGTCTCTGGTTAAACTACCACAGTGCTGTCTCTTCATTATATAGACTGTCTCTGGTTAAACTACCACAGTGCTGTTTCTTCATTATATAGACTGTCTCTGGTTAAACTACCACATTGCTGTCTCTTCATTATATAGACTGTCTCTGGTTAAACTACCACATTGCTCTATCCTCATTATATAGACTGTCTCTGGTTAAACTACCACAGTGATCCATCTCATTATATAGACTGTCTCTGGTTAAACTACCACAGTGCGGTCTCTTCATTATATAGACTGTCTCTGGTTAAACTACCACAATACTGTCTCCTCATTATATAGACTGTATCTGGTTAAACTACCACAGTGCTGTCTCTTCATTATATAGACTGTCTCTGGTTAAACTACCACAGTGCTGTCTCCTCATTATATCACAGTGCTGTCTCCTCATTATATAGACTGTCTCTGGTTAAACTACCACAGTGCTGTCTCCTCATTATATAGACTGTCTATGGTTAAACTACCACAGTGCTCTGTCTCATTATATAGACTGTCTCTGGTTAAACTACCACAGTGTTCTGTCTCATTATATAGACTGTCTCTGGTTAAACTACCACAGTGCTCTGTCTCATTATATAGACTGTCTCTGGTTAAACTACCACAGTGTTCTGTCTCATTATATAGACTGTCTCTGGTTAAACTACCACAGTGCTGTCTCTTCATTATATAGACTGTCTCTGGTTAAACTACCACAGTGATCTGTCTCTTCATTATATAGACTGTCTCTGGTTAAACTACCACAGTGCTGTCTCTTCATTATATAGACTGTCTCTGGTTAAACTACCACAGTGCTGTTTCTTCATTATATAGACTGTCTCTGGTTAAACTACCACATTGCTGTCTCTTCATTATATAGACTGTCTCTGGTTAAACTACCACATTGCTCTATCCTCATTATATAGACTGTCTCTGGTTAAACTACCACAGTGATCCATCTCATTATATAGACTGTCTCTGGTTAAACTACCACAGTGCGGTCTCTTCATTATATAGACTGTCTCTGGTTAAACTACCACAATACTGTCTCCTCATTATATAGACTGTATCTGGTTAAACTACCACAGTGCTGTCTCTTCATTATATAGACTGTCTCTGGTTAAACTACCACAGTGCTGTCTCCTCATTATATAGACTGTCTCTGGTTAAACTACCACAGTGCTTCTGTCTGCTCATTATATAGACTGTCTCTGGTTAAACTACCACAGTGATCCATCTCATTATATAGACTGTCTCTGGTTAAACTACCACAGTGCTTCTGTCTGCTCATTATATAGACTGTCTCTGGTTAAACTACCACAGTGCTCTGTCTCATTATATAGACTGTCTCTGGTTAAACTACCACAGTGTTCTGTCTCATTATATAGACTGTCTCTGGTTAAACTACCACAGTGCTGTCTCCTCATTATATAGACTGTCTCTGGTTAAACTACCACAGCACACTGTCTCCTCATTATATAGACTGTCTCTGGTTAAACTACCACAGTGATCCATCTCATTATATAGACTGTCTCTGGTTAAACTACCAGAGTGCGGTCTCTTCATTATATAGACTGTCTCTGGTTAAACTACCACAATACTGTCTCCTCATTATATAGACTGTATCTGGTTAAACTACCACAGTGCTGTCTCTTCATTATATAGACTGTCTCTGGTTAAACTACCACAGTGCTGTCTCCTCATTATATCACAGTGCTGTCTCCTCATTATATAGACTGTCTCTGGTTAAACTACCACAGTGCTGTCTCCTCATTATATAGACTGTCTATGGTTAAACTACCACAGTGCTCTGTCTCATTATATAGACTGTCTCTGGTTAAACTACCACAGTGTTCTGTCTCATTATATAGACTGTCTCTGGTTAAACTACCACAGTGCTCTGTCTCATTATATAGACTGTCTCTGGTTAAACTACCACAGTGTTCTGTCTCATTATATAGACTGTCTCTGGTTAAACTACCACAGTGCTGTCTCTTCATTATATAGACTGTCTCTGGTTAAACTACCACAGTGATCTGTCTCTTCATTATATAGACTGTCTCTGGTTAAACTACCACAGTGCTGTCTCTTCATTATATAGACTGTCTCTGGTTAAACTACCACAGTGCTGTTTCTTCATTATATAGACTGTCTCTGGTTAAACTACCACATTGCTGTCTCTTCATTATATAGACTGTCTCTGGTTAAACTACCACATTGCTCTATCCTCATTATATAGACTGTCTCTGGTTAAACTACCACAGTGATCCATCTCATTATATAGACTGTCTCTGGTTAAACTACCACAGTGCGGTCTCTTCATTATATAGACTGTCTCTGGTTAAACTACCACAATACTGTCTCCTCATTATATAGACTGTATCTGGTTAAACTACCACAGTGCTGTCTCTTCATTATATAGACTGTCTCTGGTTAAACTACCACAGTGCTGTCTCCTCATTATATAGACTGTCTCTGGTTAAACTACCACAGTGCTTCTGTCTGCTCATTATATAGACTGTCTCTGGTTAAACTACCACAGTGATCCATCTCATTATATAGACTGTCTCTGGTTAAACTACCACAGTGCTTCTGTCTGCTCATTATATAGACTGTCTCTGGTTAAACTACCACAGTGCTCTGTCTCATTATATAGACTGTCTCTGGTTAAACTACCACAGTGTTCTGTCTCATTATATAGACTGTCTCTGGTTAAACTACCACAGTGCTGTCTCCTCATTATATAGACTGTCTCTGGTTAAACTACCACAGCACACTGTCTCCTCATTATATAGACTGTCTCTGGTTAAACTACCACAGTGATCCATCTCATTATATAGACTGTCTCTGGTTAAACTACCAGAGTGCTTCTGTCTCCTCATTATATAGACTGTCTCTGGTTAAACTACCACAGTGCTCTGTCTCATTATATAGACTGTCTCTGGTTAAACTACCACAGTGCTTCTGTCTCCTCATTATATAGATTGTCTCTGGTTAAACTACCACAGTGCTCTGTCTCATTATATAGACTGTCTCTGGTTAAACTACCACAGTGTTCTGTCTCATTATATAGACTGTCTCTGGTTAAACTACCACAGTGCTGTCTCCTCATTATATAGACTGTCTCTGGTTAAACTACCACAGCACGTTGTCTCCTCATTATATAGACTGTCTCTGGTTAAACTACCACAGTGATCCATCTCATTATATAGACAGTCTCTGGTTAAACTACCACAGTGCTTCTGTCTGCTCATTATATAGACTGTCTCTGGCTAAACTACCACAGTGATCCATCTCATTATATAGACTGTCTCTGGTTAAACTACCACAGTGCTTCTGTCTGCTCATTATATAGACTGTCTCTGGTTAAACTACCACAGTGCTCTGTCTCATTATATAGACTGTCTCTGGTTAAACTACAACAGTGTTCTGTCTCATTATATAGACTGTCTCTGGTTAAACTACCACAGTGCTGTCTCCTCATTATATAGACTGTCTCTGGTTAAACTACCACAGTGATCCATCTCATTATATAGACTGTCTCTGGTTAAACTACCACAGTGCTTCTGTCTCCTCATTATATAGACTGTCTCTGGTTAAACTACCACAGTGATCCATCTCATTATATAGACTGTCTCTGGTTAAACTACCACAGTGATCCATCTCATTATATAGACTGTATCTGGTTAAACTACCACAGTGCTCTGTCTCAGCATATATAATGTCTCTGGTTAAACTACCACAGTGCTCTGTCTCAGCATATATACTGTCTCTGGTTAAACTACCACAGTGCTCTGTCTCATCATATAGACTGTCTCTGGTTAAACTACCACAGTGTTCTGTCTCATTATATAGACTGTCTCTGGTTAAACTACCACAGTGCTCTGTCTCATTATATAGACTGTCTCTGGTTAAACTACCACAGTGTTCTGTCTCATTATATAGACTGTCTCTGGTTAAACTACCACAGTGCTGTCTCCTCATTATATAGACTGTCTCTGGTTAAACTACCACAGTGCTGTTTCTTCATTATATAGACTGTCTCTGGTTAAACTACCACAGTGATCTGTCTCTTCATTATATAGACTGTCTCTGGTTAAACTACCACAGTGCTGTCTCTTCATTATATAGACTGTCTCTGGTTAAACTACCACAGTGCTGTTTCTTCATTATATAGACTGTCTCTGGTTAAACTACCACATTGCTGTCTCTTCATTATATAGACTGTCTCTGGTTAAACTACCACATTGCTCTATCCTCATTATATAGACTGTCTCTGGTTAAACTACCACAGTGATCCATCTCATTATATAGACTGTCTCTGGTTAAACTACCACAGTGCGGTCTCTTCATTATATAGACTGTCTCTGGTTAAACTACCACAATACTGTCTCCTCATTATATAGACTGTATCTGGTTAAACTACCACAGTGCTGTCTCTTCATTATATAGACTGTCTCTGGTTAAACTACCACAGTGCTGTCTCCTCATTATATAGACTGTCTCTGGTTAAACTACCACAGTGCTGTCTCCTCATTATATAGACTGTCTCTGGTTAAACTACCACAGTGCTGTCTCCTCATTATATAGACTGTCTATGGTTAAACTACCACAGTGCTCTGTCTCATTATATAGACTGTCTCTGGTTAAACTACCACAGTGGTCTGTCTCATTATATAGACTGTCTCTGGTTAAACTACCACAGTGCTCTGTCTCATTATATAGACTGTCTCTGGTTAAACTACCACAGTGTTCTGTCTCATTATATAGACTGTCTCTGGTTAAACTACCACAGTGCTGTCTCCTCATTATATAGACTGTCTCTGGTTAAACTACCACAGCACGCTGTCTCCTCATTATATAGACTGTCTCTGGTTAAACTACCACAGTGATCCATCTCATTATATAGACAGTCTCTGGTTAAACTACCACAGTGCTTCTGTCTGCTCATTATATAGACTGTCTCTGGTTAAACTACCACAGTGATCCATCTCATTATATAGACTGTCTCTGGTTAAACTACCACAGTGCTTCTGTCTGCTCATTATATAGACTGTCTCTGGTTAAACTACCACAGTGCTCTGTCTCATTATATAGACTGTCTCTGGTTAAACTACCACAGTGTTCTGTCTCATTATATAGACTGTCTCTGGTTAAACTACCACAGTGCTGTCTCCTCATTATATAGACTGTCTCTGGTTAAACTACCACAGCACACTGTCTCCTCATTATATAGACTGTCTCTGGTTAAACTACCACAGTGATCCATCTCATTATATAGACTGTCTCTGGTTAAACTACCAGAGTGCTTCTGTCTCCTCATTATATAGACTGTCTCTGGTTAAACTACCACAGTGCTCTGTCTCATTATATAGACTGTCTCTGGTTAAACTACCACAGTGCTTCTGTCTCCTCATTATATAGACTGTCTCTGGTTAAACTACCACAGTGCTCTGTCTCATTATATAGACTGTCTCTGGTTAAACTACCACAGTGATCCATCTCATTATATAGACAGTCTCTGGTTAAACTACCACAGTGCTTCTGTCTGCTCATTATATAGACTGTCTCTGGTTAAACTACCACAGTGATCCATCTCATTATATAGACTGTCTCTGGTTAAACTACCACAGTGCTTCTGTCTGCTCATTATATAGACTGTCTCTGGTTAAACTACCACAGTGCTCTGTCTCATTATATAGACTGTCTCTGGTTAAACTACCACAGTGTTCTGTCTCATTATATAGACTGTCTCTGGTTAAACTACCACAGTGCTGTCTCCTCATTATATAGACTGTCTCTGGTTAAACTACCACAGTGCTGTCTCTTCATTATATAGACTGTCTCTGGTTAAACTACCACAATACTGTCTCTTCATTATATAGACTGTCTCTGGTTAAACTACCACAGTGCTGTCTCTTCATTATATAGACTGTCTCTGGTTAAACTACCACAGTGCTGTCTCTTCATTATATAGACTGTCTCTGGTTAAACTACCACAATACTGTCTCTTCATTATATAGACTGTCTCTGGTTAAACTACCACAATACTGTCTCTTCATTATATAGACTGTCTCTGGTTAAACTACCACAGTGATCCATCTCATTATATAGACTGTCTCTGGTTAAACTACCACAGTGCTCTGTCTCATCATATAGACTGTCTCTGGTTAAACTACCACAGTGATCCATCTCATTATATAGACTGTCTCTGGTTAAACTACCACAGTGCTCTGTCTCATTATATAGACTGTCTCTGGTTCTGCATACATTCCTCCTAGTTACACATACATGTACACAGTCCCCCACACATGCATTTTTCCAGAGAGGTCAGAGGTCACCTGCAGTGCTGTGCCCTTGGAGTAGTCTTTGGCTTCAGTGCTTGGCTCATGGGCACGTTGGCAGAGATGTAATCCCAGCCACCTTGCAGCTGTTGGCTCGCAACTGGAATACATCCGCCTGTCAGTGCGGGGATTGAACCAGTGACCAGCTTCTCCAGGCCACCAGATGCAGTGCATGCCTTCATCCCCAGGATGACCTGTAAGTGGAGCATTAATAGAAAAAATAAAATAAAAACACACACAAAACATTACATCATCATCATTACATTTAACCTTTTCACTACCACACTACCAAATGGTTAACCCTTTCACTGCAACAATACAGAAGGTTAACCTTTTCACTACAACACTACAGACGGTTAATGTGATACAGTAATCAGCAGTTAATGTGAAGCAGTTTGAAGGCGGATACGGACCACTAGCCTGTAGCTTAAACCCCCGGGAGAGGTGTTTCGGGCCAACAGCTAGGCTAGCTGGTCCGTATCCACTTCCATTAATTTGTGCTAAGCTAGGCTAGCTTGGTATCCATCTTCTCGTCAGACTCTGGAGAAGACAGTCAGCACATTTTCTCATAACGTCGGCGTGTTCCTTTAACATATTCAGCACCAGACCCGAGATATCCCGGGTCAACTGGCCATGCATTGGGCGCCATGACCCGAGATTTATCGGGTTTTCGTCGATTATTCCTTTATTTGATATTTTTATTCATTATTCATCCACGGACCTCTGTGTTACATAGGGAATGAGTCTGAGGTCGCCAAACGGCAATACCGGCCGCATCCCGCTAGACGGCGGTATCGAGCACCCTTTGTAACCTTGTATCCTGGCCTGTGTAATGGCCAAACGTCTCCGGTTTCATGTTTCCTTGTCGGGCGAGGGCAGCCGCTCTGCCGGTTCCATTGAAGCGTGTAAAATATCCCCGATCCATATGTTGTGGTGGATTATGCCATGGGCCAAACGGACATTAGATGTACCAGATGGCGATCAAACAATTGGAATATTATTTTTGGAATACTCCCGATCACAGGTAAGAACGATCTGACGTACATTTTTGCTTGATCCTGCAATGCTTTTATACCGATCGGGCTGATAAGCGTTTTTAGTGTTCAATACAAATGCCGTTACTGACAATCAAATAATCAGAAACGACCCCCCCCCCCCCCCCCCCCCCTTCATGCATTCATGGTGGAATATAATACCAATGATATAGATTTGATTTCTGGATAATAGCTTATGCAGGCAAGAAATGGCAACGTCTATAGTGGAATTGGCGTATAGGGCTATAACTCAGCATTTCATGAATTACCCTATAGACCTCTCTAAAACTATACTTATATTCACCACGGTATAACACAGGAACGTATGGATGGAAAAGTGTATTCTTTTTCACATATTCAACGATAGATAGGTGATGTCAAATGGGCCTTAGTATTGTATCCATAGCTATAATATAGAATATAGTTATAGCTCTACAAACAAGGTGACTCAGTCCTGTTGTTTAAAGCGCGGCCTAGCTACAGCGGGCCCTAACTAATAGCTGGCGCCGAATGAGCGACAGCGCTATACTACGGCTGTTGATTTCCATGACGTTTGATCAAAAGCAGCAAAGCTAAATAACCAGCCAATGAACAGAGTCGTGGAGAGTTATAGGCCAATGAAACGCTGCCTCCAGATCGGGGGGGCCACCAACGCACCGCTTTAAACATGGCAATGAGGCTTTTTTTTTAATGGTGTTATTTCCAATCAAGTGTGCAGGATAAGTGTGGCTTATTAAGGCCTTTGGACAGATGCTAGGCTTGGCAGTCTGTGCCGGTGTTAAACAATGCGCCGAGCAATAATTAGGGGTCATGTTATTAAAAAACAGGCGCAGATGTTTCACACAAATCGTTGCGGTCGTGTTCCGCTGCCACTTTAGCCCCGTTTTCTTCACCCTCTTATTCACCTTGGCCTGCGAGCAGAGCGGGTACCGCTGCTCTGTGTAATCATCACCACGCAATCAGGCCCCTGGCCCGCCTGTTATTCCACACCACTGTAAATCTCTCTTCATCAATAAACTGAAATATATAACTAGCCTGGAATGAGCCTAATTAAAATGTGTTTTCTTGACAGAAGAAAATACAATAGGAATTACGTGCAAATAGGAAGGCTTGCCAAGCAGTTTTTCTTTTCTTCTTCCATATAGTGCTAGTCGTGCAGTTAACAGGGTGGCCTGGTGGTTAGAGTTCACAGGTTCAAATCCCCAATCGTCCTTGTTGAAGTGTACCAGTGTTTGAACAAGACACTGAACCCCTGCCTGGCCTGGGGGGCGATCTGACCCCCTCGACCCACTGCAAAGGTTCCTTAAGTGCCTTAAAGGGGGGCTTCACCAAAAAACAATGCTGATTTATGTTGGACATAATCTCACACACATCCAAAAACCTCAACACAGTTTTGCACGCATTCATTTGTGCTAAGCTCAGAGAGGAAATTAATATCTATCTTTTTGTCTCTGGAGAAGGCGGTCAGCGCATTTCATATAATGTTGGCGTGAGCAATTCGAATCTGCAGCATCAGTTCAGATATTGATATAGCACATTTCAAACTATTTACCACAACTGCACTGTATTTACAAGTCACTATCAATATCACAGTCATGTATTTACAGTGTAGATGTTATGCTTAAAAGTCTTACTGAGGTTTTACAGTATAGCCTATCACCAAACGCGGTTCCCCTGTGATGAGCCAAAAGGTATTTGGTACTAGTAAGCACTTTTCCTTAGCATAACAACACATACATCCATCACTGAGACACTTTTAATACTAAAAGTTAAATATGGATCAAATTATCTGATCCTGAGTGCTACAGTTTGACTGCTGTGTCACAGGCCATACATCTAAACAGTATCACTGAGATTGGAAGTGAATGTGTGTTGGCTTAGTAAAAAAGAAAGTTGTCTTGGCAAAATGATTTATTGGAATCCAATCCACCTTTATTTAGACCTTTAGGCCACAGATATCTCGAGTTGGACGTAGGAGAAAAAATACCCTTTAAATGGTCCATTTTGATGTCTGAATCAAATCGAGTTTCTATGGCTGTATTGTTAGAGAAACAGTGTCGGTGCTATGTGGATTTCTCACGATGAAAGATTAGTCTCGTCCTAAAACCACTTACTGGCTGTGAAGCCCTCAGGTGCCGGTTTGTTTTAGTTGGTTAGAACATTCTGAGGTGTAAAGCTGTATTTTTCATACCTTGAGATTTTCCTGGCGACCGCGGGAGGAACGCATTAGGATTCATTTGTCCAACTTTGTCCCGACGGCCCTTGTCCCTTTTAACAACTTATTGATAGATCCCATCGAGGGTTAAAATCTATAAACAAACCACTAAATATAAAATGGATGATGGTGAGGTATGAAAGAATAAAAAAAACGGTTGGGTTCTCTGTCAAAAATCCAGGTGTCCTGATTTTGAATGGCCTAGACTATTTTAGAATGTCCACCGGTCTTGGTCCTGGATGGTAAATGGTAAGTGGACTGCAATTATCACTTTTTCCCGTCTTCTCCATGTGGGGTCCATGTGGGGTCCGGGAACAGCTATTGGCTCCTGGACAGCAGTCTACCTACCAGCAAGCCAATCACACACGATGACTGGCACAGAAATTAGAGAGAGAAATCATTTACATAATTGCATGC
This sequence comes from Notolepis coatsorum, assembly GCF_963971535.1. NCBI lineage: Eukaryota > Metazoa > Chordata > Actinopteri > Aulopiformes > Paralepididae > Notolepis > Notolepis coatsorum. The sequence continues at coordinate 109,790,643 of NC_140180.1, read as the reverse complement.
CCCCAAACTTTTATAATGCCACATATTACCAACCTTCTCTAGTTTGTTCTTTATTAAGCAAACTGAATATGATGTTTACACTTCAAAAAGTGGATATGTACCTCCGACTTGGTCAGTCGTCCCTACAAACACAATTGGCAGTGTTTGTGGTGGAGTGTGAATCCTGGTCGTTGCAATAGCGACTCCTACTGGTCGGTCCGGGCGCCTGTTCAGCAGGGAGGGGATCTGGGAGAGATAGCATAAACCTCTGCGCATGTTACGCTCTCCCAGTGAAACTCCTAGTTGTCGGATGAAAATAACTGGCTGGCGACTCCACATGTATCGGAGGAGGCGTGTGATAGTCTACACCCTCCCCAGACCGACAGAGGAGGCATGTGGTAGTCTACACCCTCCCCAGACCGACAGTAGGGCAGCATGTGATAGTCTACACCCTCCCCAGACCGACAGTAGGGCAGCATGTGATAGTCTACAGTCTACACCCTCCCCAGACCGACAGAGGAGGCATGTGATAGTGTACACCCTCCCCAGACCGACAGTAGGGCAGCATGTGATAGTCTACACCCTCCCCAGACTGACAGAGGAGGCATGTGGTAGTCTACACCCTCCCCAGACCAACAGAGGAGGCGTGTGATAGTCTACACCCTCCCCAGACCGACAGTAGGGCAGCATGTGGTAGTCTACACCCTCCCCAGACCGACAGTAGGGCAGCATGTGGTAGTCTACACCCTCCTCAGACCGACAGTAGGGCAGCATGTGATAGTCTACACCCTCCTCAGACCGACAGTAGGGCAGCATGTGGTAGTCTACACCCTCCCCAGACTGACAGTAGGGCAGCATGTGGTAGTCTACACCCTCCCCAGACTGACAGTAGGGCAGCATGTGGTAGTCTACACCCTCCCCAGACCAACGGTAGGGCAGCATGTGGTAGTCTACACCCTCCCCAGACCGACAGTAGGGCAGCATGTGGTAGTCTACACCCTCCCCAGACCGACAGTAGGGCAACATGTGGTAGTCTCCACCCTCCCCAGACTGACAGTAGGGCAGCATGTGGTAGTCTACACCCTCCCCAGACTGACAGTAGGGCAGCATGTGGTAGTCTACACCCTCCCCAGACTGACAGTAGGGCAGCATGTGGTAGTCTACACCCTCCCCAGACTGACAGTAGGGCAGCATGTGGTAATCTACACCCTCCCCAAACTGACAGGGCAGCATGTGGTACTCTACACCCTCCCCAGACCGACAGTAGGGCATCATGTGGTAGTCTACACCCTCCCCAGACCGACAGTAGGGCAGCATGTGATGGTCTACACCCTCCCCAGACCGACAGTAGGGCACTTGTGGTAGTCTACACCCTCCCCAGACCGACAGTAGGGCAGCATGTGGTAGTCTACACCCTCCCCAGACCAACAGTAGGGCAGCATGTGATAGTCTACACCCTCCCCAGACCGACAGTAGGGCAGCATGTGGTAGGCTACACCCTCCCCAGACTGACAGTAGGGCAGCATGTGGTAGTCTACACCCTCCCCAGACCGACAATAGGGCAGCATGTGGTAGGCTACACCCTCCCCAGACCGACAGTAGGGCAGCATGTGGTAGTCTACACCCTCCCCAGACTGACAGTAGGGAAGCATGTGGTAGTCTACACCCTCCTCAGACCGACAGTAGGGCAGCATGTGGTAGTCTACACCCTCCCCAGACCGACAGTAGGGCAGCATGTGGTAGTCTACACCCTCCCCAGACCGACAGTATGTGGTAGTCTACACCCTCCTCAGACCGACAGTAGGGCAGCATGTGGTAGTCTACACCCTCCTCAGACTGACAGTAGGGCAGCATGTGGTAGTCTACACCCTCCCCAGACTGACAGTAGGGCAGCATGTGGTAGTCTACACCCTCCCCAGACTGACAGTAGGGCAGCATGTGGTAGTCTACACCCTCCTCAGACTGACAGTAGGGCAGCATGTGGTAGTCTACACCCTCCTCAGACCGACAGTAGGGCAGCATGTGGTAGTCTACACCCTCCTCAGACCGACAGTAGGGCAGCATGTGGTAGTCTACACCCTCCTCAGACTGACAGTAGGGCAGCATGTGGTAGTCTACACCCTCCCCAGACCGACAGTAGAGAAGCACAGTGACCAGGGGGGGAACTGGCATTATGATAAAAAAATGGGGGATGGGAGAAAAAGGCAAAAGAAAATAAAGTGTACGTGTACGTCTGCTCTGAATGCCAGGACGCTAGGGCTGTCCCCGACTAAGGATTTGGATGGTCGACTAGGATTGGCCAAAATTTGCCGTTAGTCGACTATTGGTTGACTTAAAAAAAAAAAAAAAAAAAAAAAAAGTATAATTTTTTTTTTCATTTGGGCTGTGGGGGTGCTTAATGTCTGAAGGTAGTCGACTGAAGGCTTCTTGTCCTCTGCAAAAGCATGCAATTGGTCCACTGATGGATACATGGAGAAAGAATGGCGCTGCTCCGACCGGCTGCCTTTCTGTTCGCTCCGTCGAGACTGTGCTTACTTTTGTTAATATTTATAGTTTTAAGAGTTTTGTCTGTACCAACAGTAGGTGCATTTAATGTGTATGACCGTCAGTCACTTATAGACATCGGATTACGGGAAACTTACCGATTGGATTACTCACTGGACCAGCTTTCCGAACCGCAACAATGGCCTGAGGAGATTCTCCGGAAAATGGGACCAGATCCCTTTGTTCCCGACCCCAGGAACAAAGGATCCAGACGGCGTGGGAAGAGAGCTGGGATCCGTAACAGGCTGAGATCCAGACGCCACCGAACGCCATTACCCAGTATATTGCTAGCCAATGTACAATCAATTGACAATAAACTGGACGATATCCGAGCAAGGATTCAATACCAAAGAGACGTCAGAGACTGCAACGTTCTCTGCTTCACCGAGACGTGGCTGGCGCCGGACGTTCCAGACCACGCTATCCAACCGGCCGAACACTTCTTTATCCACCGCAAGGATCGCACAGCAGAGTCCGGCAAACAACGTGGAGGAGGTATCGCCTTCATGTTTAACAACAATTGGAGCGATCCAACTAACGTGAAGGAATTATCCAACCACTGCTGCCCAGACCTGGAATATATAACCATCAAGTGTCGTCCTTTCTTCCTCCCGAGGGAGTTAACGGCGATCATCCTGGTCGGAGTGTATATTCCACCGCAAGCCAATAACAACGTTGCGCTCTCCAGACTCCACGACGAGGTAAATAGAATACAAGCGGCAAACGTTAACGCCGCCATTTTAGTGCTGGGTGATTTCAATAGCGCCAATCTGAGAAAGGTATTACCTGACTTCTATCAGCATGTGACTTGCAACACCAGAGGCGGTAACATCCTAGATCACTGTTACACGCAATTTAAAGGTGGCTACAAGGCTCATTCTGATAGTGGCTTTGGTAAATCAGATCACGCGTCCATTTTTCTTTCATCAATGTACAAACAGAGAATCAAAAGTACTCCTGTAGTCTCGCGAGAGGTGCAGAAATGGGATTTGACGTCAGAGGAGACGCTCCAGGCTGCGTTTGACTGCACAGACTGGAACGTGTTCCGCGACACAGATAACATTAATGTCTACACGGAGACAGTGCTGGACTATGTTTGTACTTTGGTGGAAGAAACAATCCCCACTACCAAAATGAGAGTTTACCCAAATCAAAAACCCTGGGTAGACAAATCCGTCCGTGAAGCTCTGAGAGAGCGCACCAAAGCATACAACGACGGCCTAGTGGCAGGCAACATGAATGACCACAAGGTGGCGCGATACAACGTAAGGAGGACAGTGTCAGAGGCCAAACGGCGCTACAGGGATAAAATTGAACTCCAGTTTGAACAAGCTGACTCTAGAGCTATGTGGCAGGGGCTCAAAACGATGACAGACTACAAAGGCGCCTCCCTCAAACTGAACAGTGACATCTCCTTAGCAAATGACCTCAATACCTTCTATGCGAGGTTTGATGCTGGTAATAACAACACCAGCTCACAAGCCACGGCAATGGGGGGGGGGGGGGGGTCGGCTGCTGATGGAGACGCAGTGTTCAGGGTAACAGAGCATGAGGTGAGGCGGACCTTTAAAAAAGTGAATATCAGGAAGGCAGCAGGTCCGGACGGCATCCCCGGCCGCGTCCTAAAAGTCTGTGCCGACCAACTGGCCCCAGTATTCACTGACATATTTAACCTGTCCTTAGAACAGGCTGTCATCCCCACCTGCCTGAAGAAGTCCACTATTATCCCTGTACCCAAAAAATCCAAGCCTGCTTGCCTCAACGACTACCGCCCTGTAGCTCTCACCTCCATAGCCATGAAGTGCTTTGAGAAGCTAGTAAAGGGCTACATCTGCTCCTCCCTCCCCATCAACATGGACCCCCTGCAATTTGCATACCGCCCCAACAGGTCCACGGAGGACGCCATAGCCCATGTGCTGCACACAGCAGCATCACACCTGGACAAGAGGCAGGGGAACTATGTGAGAATGCTATTCATCGTCTACAGCTCGGCATTCAATACCATAGTCCCCTCCATACTCATAGCCAAGCTCAGGGACCTGGGCTTGAACTATGACCTCTGCCAGTGGGTCTTGGACTTCCTGACTGGCAGACCCCAGGTGGTGAGAGCAGGCAACTGCACCTCCTCATCCATCACCCTCAACATAGGGGCCCCCCAGGGCTGTGTTCTGAGTCCCCTCCTCTACTCCCTGTACACACACGACTGTGTGGCTCAGCGGAGTAGCAATACAATCATCAAATTTGCTGACGACACAGTGGTGGTGGGCCTGATCTCTGCCAACGACGAGAGGGCCTACCTGGAAGAGGTCAAGGTCCTGGCGGGATGGTGCCAGGAAAACAGCCTCTCCCTGAACGTCAGCAAAACAAAGGAGATGATTGTGGACTTCAGGAGGTCGGGGGTCAAGGACTACAGCCCCCTCAGCATCGACGGGGCACCGGTTGAGAGAGTCAACAGCTTTAAGTACCTCGGAGCCTACATATCCGAGGACTTGACATGGACCACACACATTGACAGTGTTGTGAAGAAGGCACGACAACGCCTCTACTTCCTCAGGCGCCTAAGGAAGTTCCAAGTCAGTCAGAAGATCCTTAAGAACTTCTACTCATGTACAATAGAGAGCATCTTGACCGGCAACATCACCTCCTGGTTTGGGAATAGCACTGCACAAGACCGAAGCAGACTACAAAGAGTGACACGTTCAGCCGAACGCACAATTGGAGGGGGGCTCCCCACCCTCCAGAACATTTACAACAAGCGTTGCAAGGGCAAGGCTAAGAGAATCATTAAAGACTCCAGTCACCCGAACAACTGCCTCTTTGAACTGCTGCGGTCAGGCAAGCGATACCGGAGTCTCAAGGCGAGCACAGAAAGACTCAGAAGAAGCTTCTATCCCCAGGCCATCAGGCTGCTAAACGAACAATGAACACTACACAACAACAACCACCAAACGCACATAGCACACACATCCACACGCACACACTCACTTTAAACAAACACACTGTAGCATCCACTCCACACACTTTATAGCACACACCCACTTTAAACAAACACACTGTAGCACCCACTCCCCACACTTTATATTTATTGATGAAGGATTGCACTACAACTCGTACACCTTACTGTAAATTGTACCTAAATTGTACCTCATCCCATTTCTGCTTTGCACTATATAGTACTGTACATTAGTACACTGCATAGTATTGTATATTATATGGTAACTCAGAACATTGTACATATGTCTATACCGAACACTGTGACCTCATTTTCTTCTCCTAAATTACATGCTATACTATGTTATTTGATACTATCTTGTCTAGCACAGTCTCTGGAGCGTAACAGTAAGAAGCATTTTGTATGAAAATATTCTGTACTTCTGTATGACAACTATTAAAGAAACTTGAAACTTGATATTTGTCTAGTCTAGTGTGTTCATTAGATGGGTGAAATCCTCTTTCAGTGCCTCTGTGCCTGTTTTCATAGGCAGTTAGCCTCTGGTATGCGTGCCATTAGCGTTAGCCACGCTTCTATGCCTATTTACTTTTGGAAAGAATGATTATGCGTGCCATTAGCGTTAGCCACGCTTCTATGCCTATTTTCTTTTGGAAAATGTTTTTTTTTTCTTTTCTTTTTTTGTATTATATTCGACTAAGAGGTTGGCCAGTCGACTACGGCCCCTTTCGACCGATTAGTCGACTAATCGATTAATAGGGGTCAGCCCTACAGGACGCCAATGCTGGATCCGACTGACGGTCACAGCTGTATGTCTCGGGTTGGACCACACAGCGCTGAAGATCCCAACACGAGACTGTGCCGAGCAATCACAACAAATTATAACAACTATAATATCCTGTAGAACCGGTGACGAGTCCTGTGATTCTTGCATGGTGTTAATAGTTTCTGTGTTTAAGTTAATAATAATAAGGATAATAAATTAGATTAAATTAAATAGTTATATAGCACTTTTCTAGAACTCAGTCACTCTACACTAGAGGGCAGGAGTAGTGAGACGAACAACAGACAATCATAACACAAACACACACATTACTCATTAATCTAGTCTAGTAAATTATATTATTCATTGATCTAGTCTAGTAAATTATATTACTCCGTGATCTAGTCTAGTAAATTATATTACTCATTGATCTAGTCTAGTACATTACATTACTCATTAATCTAGTCTAGTAAATTACATTACTCTGTGATCTAGTCTAGTAAATTATATTACTCAGTGATCTAGTCTAGTAAATAATATTACTCAGTGATCTAGTCTAGTAAATTATATTACTCATTAATCTAGTCTAGTAAATTATATTACTCTGTGATCTAGTCTAGTAAATTATATTACTCAGTGATCTAGTCTAGTAAATAATATTACTCAGTGATCTAGTCTAGTAAATAATATTACTCAGTGATCTAGTCTAGTAAATTATATGACCCAATGATCTAGTCTAGTAAATTATATTACTCAGTAATCTAGTCTAGTAAATTATATTAATCAGTGATATAGTCTAGTAGATATTAACAATATTAACTTCTGAAGCTAAAAATTATACATTCAAGAATGTTCTGAGCAGGGAGTTGGCAGAGAAACCTGGTTTATTAACCTGGAGGAGCCACTATGTTAAAGAACATCACTTACCTGCTTCCAACACTCTCGTTTCTGTCACTGTGCTAATTCCTCCTGTGTTTTAGAGCATTTCTCATGCTGTGTTGGGAATAATGCACTTTCCTTCACCCATTCAATTTGACAAGAAACACCACAGATGTACAAAGTGTGAATAAAACACTTACAATCTGTGAAAGTGATGATAATGCATTGTAAATGTTTAGATCCCCAGTGTGGAGGATATGTTTGGGGCGGCTAAGTGGCGCAGTGGGCAAGGCGCTCGCCACTAACGCAGGAGATGCTGGGTTCGAGCCCAGCTCTCGCCGTTGCTACCGACTTGGCTGGTCGTTCCTACTAACACAATTGGCAGTGTTAGGGGTGGGAAAGCCGGTGGGTGGGGATTGGACGTTGTGGACAGCGACTCCTACAGGTCGGTTGGTGCACCTGTACAACAGAATCAGGAAGTATCGGGGGCAGCGTGAGCCTCCCACGCGTTACTCCTCGCCACTGAGAGATCGCGCTGTTCAGGTGAAAAGATGCAACAGCTGCCTCCTCGTGTACCAGAGGGGACACGTGATGCAAGGCTTGGTCCTCACTGCAGCCGACCAGTGGGAGGCATAGTCTAGCAACGTTCGAGACAGGGGAGGGGAGAATTGAATGGAGCATTGGCGAGGTGAAATTGGGATGGGAGAAAGATAGAAAAATAAGGAGAAAAAGTGGATACAAAAAAATACGTATGTTTGATAGAGGAAGGTTGTAAATTGGCCAAATGTGAGCCTCCGTCAGCTTGTACAGACAGCACGACCCCATTGACTTTGCATTGGTCTGTGGGTAACTAGCCAGAGCTAGTACGAGGAACAGCATGGATTGAGAAGTACGCTACTGAATCAAGTTTCTTTAATAGTTGTCATACAGAAGTACAGAATACTTTCATACAAAATGCTTCTTACTGTTACGCTCCAGAGACTGTGCTAGACAAGATAGTATCAAATAACATAGTATAGCATGTAATTTAGAAGAAGAAAATGAGGTCACAGTGTTCGGTATAGACATATGTACAATGTTCTGAGTTACCATATAATATACAATACTATGCAGTGTACTAATGTACAGTACTATATAGTGCAAAGCAGAAATGGGATGAGGTACAATTTAGGTACAATTTACAGTAAGGTGTACGAGTTGTAGTGCAATCCTTCATCAATAAATATAAAGTGTGGGGAGTGGGTGCTACAGTGTGTTTGTTTAAAGTGGGTGTGTGCTATAAAGTGTGTGGAGTGGGTGCTACAGTGTGTTTGTTTAAAGTGAGTGTGTGCGTGTGGATGTGTGTGCTATGTGCGTTTGGTGGTTGTTGTTGTGTAGTGTTCATTCATTGTTCGTTTAGCAGCCTGATGGCCTGGGGATAGAAGCTTCTTCTGAGTCTTTCTGTGCTCGCCTTGAGACTCCGGTATCGCTTGCCTGACCGCAGCAGTTCAAAGAGGCAGTTGTTCGGGTGACTGGAGTCTTTAATGATTCTCTTAGCCTTGCCCTTGCAACGCTTGTTGTAAATGTTCTGGAGGGTGGGGAGCCCCCCTCCAATTGTGCGTTCGGCTGAACGTATCACTCTTTGTAGTCTGCTTCGGTCTTGTGCAGTGCTATTCCCAAACCAGGAGGTGATGTTGCCGGTCAAGATGCTCTCTATTGTACATGAGTAGAAGTTCTTAAGGATCTTCTGACTGACTTGGAACTTCCTTAGGCGCCTGAGGAAGTAGAGGCGTTGTCGTGCCTTCTTCACAACACTGTCAATGTGTGTGGTCCATGTCAAGTCCTCGGATATGTAGGCTCCGAGGTACTTAAAGCTGTTGACTCTCTCAACCGGTGCCCCGTCGATGCTGAGGGGGCTGTAGTCCTTGACCCCCGACCTCCTGAAGTCCACAATCATCTCCTTTGTTTTGCTGACGTTCAGGGAGAGGCTGTTTTCCTGGCACCATCCCGCCAGGACCTTGACCTCTTCCAGGTAGGCCCTCTCGTCGTTGGCAGAGATCAGGCCCACCACCACTGTGTCGTCAGCAAATTTGATGATTGTATTGAATCAACATTATTGGTAAGTAATACATATTGAATTGCACTGTAATCACTACTGCCTCATCCTATTCTACCCATTATATTCCTGTTTACATACAGTACCTGTATGATAGCCATGTACAATAATTATATTATACTGCATATATATATATACACAACTGTTGGATATATCTGCTTATTACATGGCGTTTTAACATTCGCCGAAATGCTTGATTGTGATTGGTCAATAGCCCCCGACAGCGGTGAATTATTTTTCGATAACCACCGGTGATTATTGTTTTTCGCAGCTGGAGTAATCAAGCCCACTGACACACACTGTTTCAGCTGCTCAGCATATGCACAGCTGCATTCAGTCATCAGTGCAAGATGCCGGCGATGACAGCGGGAGCGACAGAACAGAACTGCGTCTGCATTTGATCTCGTAAAATGAATTAGGTATATTGTTAGTAAGTTAGCCATGTAATAAGCGGGATAATGTATAGCCTATACTCGGTCATTGTAGCAAAATAATTGACCTTCACTGACTCTGTATTTTAAACTCTGTGTCGGTCAATTATTTTGCGACAATGACCTCGTAGCTATACATTATCCCTCACATATATCCCTGTTCACATACCTGTATACATACCTGTATAAATTATATATATATCTGTGTATAAGATAAGATAAGATATTCCTTTATTAATCCCATTGGGGGAAATTCCAGTGACACACACATACAGCTCATCGTCTCATTAATAACAACATACCACAATCATTACATTTTTACAGTAACAACGGCACAACATAAATTCACACAGACATGTACATTTGTTGACACATGTCATCTACAGAATGCCTGAGACGCCATATGCGATAGTCGGCTGCAACAACAACAAATTGTCTGAAACAAAGTGTCGTCGCGCCAGGTGGCGGGAGGGAGGGCGGAAAAGATTGTCCAGAGGGAGGGGGCATGGACTGGGGGATAGGACTTTGGTGATGAAACAGTCTTAGGCCCCCCCCTCCAGCACGCGTACTAGTTGGCTGCCGTCATAGGCGCCAGGCGTACACGCGGGAGGGGGGATTGGGTAGCGATTGGGAGTGGGGGGAAGCCGCTTGCCACTCTTATCTCCCAGAGGGCCTTCGACTCCACAGCTCTCTGGTTCGACCTTGGTCCAGGAATTTGTTTTGGCTGAGTGACTGGCACATTTATCCCAGCCACGTCACTTTAAATTTGATTTGAATAGAGTGAAATATAACTCTATTGATTTGAGTGGAGTGAGTTTTAACAACTCCGTCCAAATGACTGAATGCATTATTAGTCCAAGTGTCCAAGTGTCTTAATCAGTTCATTTTGGTAGGTCCTGTGCGCTGTAAACAGATCCAAAATCTTCTTATTGCAATCCAAAAGCTTCGATAATCCAAAAATGACCACGTCTTCAATAGGCAGAGAGGGTTAGCCTTATTCTGCTTCTTGAAGAAAATATGCAATCCACTGATTAGATCAATTTCGAGTTGATTTGAGTATAGTCCGGCAACCGGCACGAAGCAGGGCATAGCAGCGTCGGGCTCCATGGAGCAGTAGAGGCGGCGGTAGGAACAGCCTTGAGGAGCCTGGGGAGAGGAGAGAAATGCGACTGTGGGAAGGGCTGGGAAGGAACAGTAAGTATTCCATACTTACTCTTACTAGTTATACCACTGGCCAGTATGGCTTACTACCATAGTATATGTATACCTGTATCACTGTACATAAGTATACTATACTATACTATAGTATACTAGTATAGCATATATCACTCAGTAGCTTGTTATTTATATCACATGTAATCACTGTACATTGTATATTGTACTGTTACCTTTGCAATCTGGTTAGATGCCAATTTATTTTCATTGTACTACTGTACTTGTGCTCTATGATGACAATCAATCTAATCTAATTTAATAGGGCTAGGGGTCCAACAATCTGATTATTCCTAAACGTCGGGCCGCCTGCCCGTCGGAGCACATGTTATTGTCGATCGACCTACACATCGTTTGAGAGCTAAAATGGCCACCGTTTTATTTACACCCTAATCGACCTATTACGTGCTTCCAATCTCGGGTTATAAGACCAAACTGCCAACGAGCGTCAGTTTCGGAAAAAGTGAGAAACTTGTTTATATTCACAAATTGAGCAGAGCATTATAGAAATAACATATGTGACTATGTCGATTATATTTTAGGGTGGACTTCTCCTTTAAGGTTCACTTTGGGAATGTTGCTGCTCATTATGATGTGAAAAACACACGTAGGTAGCGTGGAACACGGAGCTACAGTAGACACTGTGTGGATGCTTGCAGCTGGACCCCTCTGCGCTAATTATTTTGACCCAGAAGAGTGCAGCCGGTGGTATTTTCTTTTCAGGTCTGCGCAGTAAAAGCATAAGAGAGTATTTAAAGTGTTGAAGCACTGAGACACTGCTATAAAACCGTGGGCCAGCTGAATTCAGCTGATTTTACAAGCCTACGCTGTGCCGTTAAATTAAGTGCTGTGCTGTATACTAGTATAAAATACTAAAATATTTTGTCCAGTAGACATGTTTGGAGAGAAAAATGAATCACGGTGGAATTCCTTCATCTATAAAAATAACATAATATGATATCTGTATTTATCAAGCATATTTCACATAATACCCAAAACGCATCCTCTGCATTTAACCATCCAACCGGTTAGTGCTAGTTAGGAGCAGTGGGCAGCCACAGTCCAGCGCCCCGGGGACCCACTCCAGCCACAACGTATGTAGCAGGCATGTCTTTATGGTGTGGGAGGAAACTGGAGCACGCGGAGGAAACCCACGCAAACAGAGAACATGCAGAGAACATGCAGAGAACATGCAGAGAACATGCAGAGAACATGCAGACTCCACACAGAGACACGCATAGAACATCTCCCACTCTGCCCTGAAGCACTGTGCTGACCAGCTCGCACCGGTGTTTACCACCATTTTTAATGCCTCGCTGGAGCTGTGTCACGTCCCAGCATGCTTCAAGGCCTCAACCATCATCCCGTCCACAAGAAGGCCAAGGTCACGGGCCTTAATGACTACAGACCTGTCGCCCTGACCTCTGTGGTCATGAAGGTCCTGGAGCGCGTTGTCCTGGCCCACCTGAAGCTCATTACTGATCCTGTGCTGGACCCGCTGCAGTTCGCGTACAGAGCCAACAGATCCACAGAGGATGCTGTGAACATGGCTCTGCACTACACGCTGGAACATCTGGACTGCGCCGGCAACTACGTCAGGATCTTGTATGTGGACTTCAGCTCGGCCTTTAACACTATCCTTCCACCCATCCTGGAGCACCAGCTATCCCTGCTGCAGGTGCCGGCCTCCACTCGCAGGTGGATTACCGACTTCCTGTCCAACAGGTCTCAGCGGGTGAGGCTGGGGAAGAGCATTTCCAGCTCTAGGTCCACCAGCACCGGTTCCCCGCAGGGCTGCGTCCTGTCCCCACTACTGTTCTTCCTGTACACCAACAGCTGTGCCTCTCTCCACCCCTCGGTCAAACTCCTGAAATTCGCTGACGACACCACCCTGGTGGGTCTCATCTCCAGGGGGGACGAGTCGGCCTATAGGAGGGAGATCGAGAGGCTGCAGAGCTGGTGCAGCTGCAACAACCTGGAGCTCAATGCTCAAAAGACAGTGGAGATGGTAGTGGACTTCAGGAGGAAAGCAGCCCTGCCACCCTCCCATCATACTGGGAGGCACTCAGGTGGCCTCTGTGGAGTCATGCCGATTCCTTGGCATGACCATCTCCCAGGATTTGAAATGGGAGCTCAACATCACGGGCCTGCTCAAAAAGGCCCAGGGGAGGATGTTCTTCCTCCGGCAGTTGAAGAAATACAAACTGCCGAGGACCATGATGGCCCAATTCTACACGGCCATCATTGAGTCCATCCTCACCCACTCCATCATCTCCTGGTTCCCCGCTGCAGCGGCAAAAGATCTCGCCAAACTGCAGCGGGTGATTCGCTCCACGGAGAGGGTGATCGGCTGTCCCCTGCCCTCCCTCAGGTCCCTGCATGACTCCAGGGCGCTGAAGAGGGCGAGGAAGATCATGGCCGACCCCTCCCACCCCGGTCACAGCCTCCTCACACTGCTCCCCTCTGGGAGAAGGCTGAGGATCCCAAAGGCTGTGAAAGCTTGTCACAGACTGAGCTTCTTCCCCTCAGCCGCCAGGCTGATCAATGCCTCAGGTGGCTTAATAAAGGAATCTGAATATGAAACATGCAGACTCCACACAGAGAACATGCAGACTCCACACAGAGAACATGCAGACTCCACACAGAGAACATGCAGACTCCACACAGAGAACATGCAGACTCCACACAGAGAACATGCAGAGAACATGCAGACTCCACACAGAGAACATGCCGAGAACATGCAGACTCCACACAGAGAACATGCAGAGAACATACAGAGAACATGCAGAGAACATGCAGAGAACATACAGAGAACATGCAGAGAACATACAGACTCCACACAGAGAACATGCAGAGAACATACAGAGAACATGCAGAGAACATGCAGAGAACATACATACTCTACACAGAGACACACAGAGAACATGCAGAGAACATGCAGAGAACAT